>NW_008329365.1:2638543-2656177 GCF_000622305.1 Nannospalax galili
ACCTGGGAGATGTAAGACAAATAAACCCTTTCCTCCCCAAGTTGGTACTGGTTAGAGTGTTTTGTCACAGCAATGAAGAACAAACTAAGACAGGGTCTTACTATGTTAAGCTTGGAACTTGGAATCCTACTACAGCAGAATTTCATGTGTTGGAATACCAGGTGTGCATACCATGTTTGCCTATGTTTGTGTGTGTGTGTGTGTGTGTGTGTGTGTGTGTGTGTGTGTTTACAGTGTGTTATCAACACTTACACTGGGCATATTTTACTTCTTTAAAAAAAACACCTCATTCTTAAAAAGTAAGGATTACAAATTAGCAACCAGTGACTGCTTTGAGTGAACAGGACACTCTCAGCTTAGCTGTGGGAAGCTCATGGTAGAAAACAAGCAATCACTTAGCACTGAGTCCCAAGAACCATTCTGAACACTTTCTGCAGGTTAACTCATGTGACCCTCTCAGTACTATAACTTACTGTTTTAACCAGAAGACACACTTTAGGGGATGGGAGCTGAGACAAGATCTTGCTATGTAGTCTAGGCTAGCCTTGAACTTATTATGTATGATATCTGATTGACCTTAAACTTGTGATTCCCCGACCTCAACTCCTGAGTGCTAGGATTGCAGGCGAGCGCCACCATGCCTAGATCAGAAGGCACAATTTAACAGTAGTCGTTCAATACATTTATTTTGCTAATTACTAATCATTATGCTGTCTCACGGAATAAAATCCCAAGATCTCAGGCCTGGGAAGATGACTCAGTGGGTAAAATGCTTGCCACACAGTGTGAGGAGCTATTTGAATTGCCAGCAGCCATCTAAAAGCTGCACATCACAGTGCACAACTGTAATCCCAGATCTGTGATGGTGGACTAGGAGACTGAATTAGGATCATCCCCAGAAGGTCATGAGTCAGCTAGCCTGGCCTAGGTAGCAGAGGCCCTGCTTCAAACAAGGTGGAAGGAGAGGACCAAGACCCAAGACTGTCCATTGACTTCCACATGCACACTGTGGTACATGTGTACCCACACTCAAACACATGAACATGCACACACACACACACACACACACACACACGCACACACACACAAATACTCCCAGTGACCTAGTGGTATAGAGATGTGTCACAGAGAAGAAAACTGAAGGAGATGGGGTTGATAGTTGTATACCAAATGGAAGTTCTTTTGAGAGATGTGGGTTTATACAATTGTAGGTCCCCAGGGCTGCATAGATGGCCCAGCAGTTAAGAGCACCAACTGCTCTTGCAGAGGACTCAGGTTCAGTTCCCAGCACCCATATGGTGGCTACGTACCATCTTTAACTCCAGTTTCAGGGGAATCCAATGCCATCTTCTGACCTCCGTGGGCATTGCATGACATGGGCGCACTTACATACATTCCGGCAATACACTCATACACATAAAATAAAAATAATAGGGCTGGAGAGATGGTTCAGCGGTTAAGAAGACTGACTGTTCTTTCAGAAGACCTGGGTTCGAATCCCAGCACCCACATGGCAGCTAACAACTGTCCATAACTCCAGTTCCAGGGTATCCGACAGCCTCTTCTGTCCTCTGCGGGCATTGCACGACACGGGTGCACTTACCTACATGCAGCGTAACACTCATACACATAAAATAAAAATAATAAATAAAATATTAAAAAATAAAATAAAAAAATAAAATATATATTTAAAAAAAGACAACAAAATTTTTGTAGCTCCCCAAACTAGAACCACTAATATGAACAACATCATCTTTTATGTAGGCTTGGATTGATGCCATTTTTGCATATTCCCAAATATAGTTTGAGAAATAAACAGTACTAGAAACTAAAATGTAAGCAACAAACACAATTTATCTTTCACCCTCTTGAGGTTGGCAGACATCTATAATACACTTCCTCTAATGTAGCTCCTATGGGCAAGAGGATGATTTCAATACAGAGCTCTTAAAGGGAAAATGACCACTTATCTCAATAGACTTCCTCACACACCCAGTGAACAACCTCAGTGTCAATGTCCTAAGAGCTAGAGAGAGAGCAAGGCCTCTCCCATGCCTTTCAAGTCACAGGAAGAAAGGGTCTGGAAACCTCCAGGCTCTATCTGCTGGATACATCCTAATTCTCTCCTGAGATCTACGTTGAGAGCCAAGGACACAGCCCACTATTGGACAAGGAACATTCCAGCTGACAAGTCTTCATAAACTTCAGTCTACTTCTTCACATGATACCCCAAATATTTTTTCCTAGAGGGGGAAAAGAGAAAATTCTTAAAATTCCAAGCTTGATTCACCATTGAAATGAAAACATTCCTGTTAATTCTGCTCCTATCCCTGAAGCTCAGAGACTCTACTGGGGTTGGGGGAGAGTATGGAAAGGTAACCCAGCATCCCCTGGGTACCTAAAAGGAAAACATGAGCTAAGGCCTTCTGGTACCTACCTAGCAGATCTTTTCTTGAAGATGCAATGGCTTTGGGGCTCTTTTTAAAATTCAAAAAGATGGTGCAGTGGTTAAGAGCACTGGCTGCTCTTGCACTCATACACATAAAAGAAAAATAAATATTTCAAAACATTTTCTTAAATAAAATTCCCCAAAGTAGGTATGGAAAGGCTGATGACTGTGGAGATGTAACATCTTGTCTGAGAGCTCTAGATGGTCAAGGTGGCACTGGGGGTGACTATGTGAACATATGTCATGAGGAGGAAGAAGCTTAATTAGTATGTGTTGTGTTTGAATACAAAATGTCCCCCACAGGTTTTTGAACACATGGTCCCCAGATGGTGGCACTGTTTTGGAAGGTTGTGGAACCCTGAGGAGGTGGAACTTTGCCGGAGGAAGTTGGGGGTGAGCCTTGAGGTTTTATAGCCTGGCCCCACTTGCTGTTTGCTCTCTGCTTCCTGTTCACCCAAGCTGTGAGGAGATAAGGAATCCCAGCTGCACACTGCTGTCACCCTGAAGCTGTCTGTGGCTATGCCATCCCCCGTGATGCACTGTCTCCCTTCAAACTGTGAGACAAAATAAGCCTTCCTCTCTGAGGTTGCTTCCTTATCAGGTTATTTGGTCACAGCACCAAGAAAATAACTAATACAGCATGATGTAGAGGTGGAGTTGCTATTCCTTCATGTGACAGGCTCACTACTGTACAAGTATTAGCTCAATATCCAAGATGCATAGAAAGTGACATGTATGGGAGAAAACAGGAAACGTGTTCGCACCATCCTGCCCTCATAGGCCCATCACAGCTGAGCTGGCAAGGCTAGGTGCACTCCTAGGAAATGTGGAATAAGGAGACAGGAAGGCTGAGCCCCTGGCAGGCTGTGCATGGGAAGAAGAGCCACACACACCCTAGTCAGCGGAGCTGTTCATAGCTCAGGGAGACAGAGGACAAGTCCCAAGAGACATCTCCTGGCCTTCCTCTGCCCTCCTTCCGTCCTTCCCCTCCCCTCCCTCCTTCCTCTCTTTCCTTCCTTCTCCCTCTTTTTCCTTCCCCCTTCCTTCCCTTCTTCCTTTTTTCATTCCTTCCATCCACCTGCTTTTTCCTTTCTCTTTCATTTTTTCTTCTCCCTCCCTCCCTCTCCCTCTCTCCTTCCCTTTCTCCCTGTCTCTCCCTTCTTTCTTTCATTTTGAGATAGGGTCTCACTGTGTAGACTAGGCTGGCCTCAAACTCACAGCGATCATCCTGCCTCAGCCTCCTGAAAGCTGGGATTACGGGTGCTGAGTCACTATGCAGCTCACACTTCCGTTCTAAGTCCTGTCAGTTCATGTCTGCTCTTAAAAAACCCTTTATCAGCATCTCTTATTTTTTTCAATGTCTTCTGGCACTTTAGCAAAGTCAGTTCTTCCTCTCACATCCTTTCCTTCCCTCTCTTCTAATTTACATTCTCCAAATTTAACTTAACTGTGGCCAAGAGTTAAGATTAAGGTTTTTGATAACCTGGACAATCAATTTTGGATTGAAAGTACAGAGGGTACAGTAGGGGATGTAGCACAGGGGTAGACTGTTTGCCTAGCATGCACAAGGCCCTTGGGCTTGAGCCCTGGAACAGGAAAGAGAATGAAAGGCAAGAAGGCAGGAAGGCAGGAAGGCAGGAAGGCAGGAAGGCAGGAAGGAAGGAAGGCAGGAAGGCAGGAAGGAAGGAAGGAAGGAAGGAAGGAAGGAAGGAAGGAAGGAAGGAAGGAAGGAAGGTGAACACTTGTAATTCCAGCATCAGGAGGTAGAAGCACAAGGATCACAAGTTCAAGGAGGAGGCTGGAGAGATGGCCCAGTGGTTAAAAGCACTGACTGCTCTCTCAGAGGACCCAGGGTTCGGTTCCCAGTCTACATGGCAGCTAACAACTATTCGTAACTCCAATTTGAGGGGTTCTAATGCCCTCTTCTGGCCTCCACAGGCATTGCATGCACATGATACACTTACATACATGCAGGTAAAACATTCATACACATAAAATAAATAATAAGTAAAAAATTTTAAAAAAGAAGTTCAAGGAGAATCTGGGTTGCATAAGACCCTGCCTCAAAAACAAATAATAAAAATAAATCAATAAACTTTAAAAAGAAAAAATGAATGAGAAAGAACAGATAATAAAGCAGTACTGGTTCCAGAAGATATAACTTAGTGGTAGAGAGTTTGCCTATCATGTGTAAGGTCCTGGGTTCAATCCCTAGTAACATTAAAATAAGAAAAAGAAAACCCAAGCACTGCCCTCACACTGACACACATACCAGTTGCATCCATTTCTGGACTGAAAATTCCCTTCAGCATTTTTGCTGAAGAAATCATCTACTTCCTCTAAAGAAATCTGGTTTTCTCCCTAACCAGCAGCCAATTTAAATAATTAAAATGTTTGAATTCACTTTTTCTTCTTCTTTTCATTTGATTACTGGAATTAGAGCTATTTTCATATTCACTGAAATAAAATTATCCTATAAAATTCACCCTACCAAAGTGCATAGTTTAATGGCTTTTAGTGTTCAGAGTTGTACAACCATCACTTCTGGTTTTAGAACATTTTATCACTCCAAAAAGAAACTCCATACCTATCATCGGTTACCCTATTCCCTCACTGCTTGTTTTCTGTCTCTACAAATTTATTTTCACATTTTGTATACATGAAAACATACAACACATAGCATTCCTGCCTGGCTTCTTGTCCAATTTTTTAAACTTTATTTTTTATTTATGTGCATGTGTGTCTGTGTGTGAGTGTGGACACATGCATGCTAGTGCCCATGGAGGCCAAAAGAGGGCTTTGGATCCTTTGGAGCTGGAGTTTAAAAGGCAAGGTTTTGAGCTGCCCAAAGTGGGTGGCAGAAATTGAATTCAAGTCCTCCAGCTCTCTAGCTCAGCTTCATGTTTTTTGGATTTTTTTAAAAAAATATTTTATTTATTATTTTTATTTTATGTGTATGCATGTAATTGCCTGCATGTAGGTAAGTGCACCCGTGTCGTGCAATGCCCATGGAGGGCAGAAGAGGCTGTTGGATTTCCTGGAACTGGAGTTACAGACAGTTGTTAGGGGCCATGTGGATGCTGGGATTTGAACCCAGGTCCTCTGCAAGAACAGTCAGTGTTCTTAACCGCTGAGCCATCTCTCTAGCCCTATTATTTTTGTGTATGAGTGTATTGCCTGCATGTAGGTAAGTGCACCTGTGTCGTGCAATGCCCACGGAGGGCAGAAGAGGCTGTCAGATCCTCTGAAACTGGAGTTACAGACAGTTGTTAGCTGCCATGTGGGTGCTGGGATTCAAACCCAGGTCTTCTGCAAGAACAGTCAGTGTTCTTGTTTGCTGAGCCATCTCTCCAGCCCCTCAGCTTCATGTTTTAAAGGTTTGTATGTGTCAGCACTTTTATTTCTTTTTATGGGTCAGTCATAGGCCATTGTGAGGTTGTGCTCCATTTTGTTTAACATCATTCATTAGGTGAGGCCATTTCTATTATTTCTACTGCTTGGTCATTATGAATAAGGAATGCTGTTAGGAATATTTATGTACAAGGTTTGGGTGGAAATGTTTCAGTTCTCCCAGAGTGGAGTTGGTAGCTCTATTTTATTTTCATTTATTTGTTTTGTGGTGCTGGGTATCAAACACATTGTCTTCCACATGCTAAATACACACTCTACCACTGAGCTATACACCCAGCTCCTGGTGACTCTGATGAAGATTTTGCTAACTTCTGTGGGAACTGCCAGACTGTTCTCCCAAAAGGGTGCAACATTTTGAAATCCCACCAGAAATGTAATAAGGGTTCTGGTTTCCCCACAGCCTCACTTACTTCTTCTCTACTGTAACTATCTTAGTGGGTGGAGACCTTCAGTTTTACTATTGAATGAGCAGGTCAAGTGTCTTTTCTTGTGCTTATTGACCTAACGTACGTACTCCTGGGAGAAATGATCTATAAATCCATTGCCCACTTTTGTTTTGAGACAGGGTCTCCCTGTAGCCCCAGCCAGCTTGGAACTCCCTAGGTAGACCTGACTGGCCTCCATCTCACAGAGATCTGTTTGCCCCTGCCGCCCAAGTGTTGGGATTAAAGGTGTACACCTCCACACCTGACATCCATTGCCCATTTAAAAATTAAATTACGTCTTTTTTTTGTTGAATTGTGAGTCCCTTACATCTTCTATATAAAAATTATGTATTTAACATATGATTTAGAAGAATTTTCCCTATTCTGTCTGTCTCCCTCTCCCCCTCCTCCATTTATATTTTATTTGACTCTTCCCCTGCCATACTTGGGATTGAACCCAGGGTGTCATGCATGCCAAGCATATCACATACAGTACCACTGAGCTGCATCCCTAGTCCTGTTCCCTCTCTCTCTCTCTCTCTCTCTCTCTCTCTCTCTCTCTCTCTCTTACAAGGTCTCATATAGTCTAAGGTATGTAGCTAAGGATAACCTTTGTGACAGCTAATCTTGGTTGTTAACTTGACCTACCTGGGAGGATGGACCCTCATTTGAGGAATTTCCTCTATCGGACTGGCCTGAGGGAATGTCTATGGAGCATTTTCTTGAATGCTAACTAATGAAGAAGGGCCCAGCCCATTGTGGGCAGTACCATCCCTAGGCAGGTGGGCCTGGGCTGTATAGGAAAGCTAGCTGAATATGAGCCTGGGACCAAGCCAGTGAGTAGCATCCTCTGTGGTTTCTGCTTCAAGCCCTTGCCTTGAATTTTGTCTTGGCTTCCCTTGATGGACTTTAACCTATAAGATGAAACAAACTCTTTCCTCCCCAAGCTGCTTTTGGTCATGGTGTTTATCACAGCAACAGAAAGCAAGCCAGGACATCCTTGAATTTCTGGTGTTCCTGTGTCCATCTGCAGTGTGCTGGGATCACAGAAGTGAGCCAGCATGCCTCGTTTACTGGTGCTGGGGATGGAACCCAGGGCTTCCTGCGTGTTAGACAAGTACTATACCAACTAAGCTACATCCCCAACCCTTTTCCACTTTCTTGATGGTGTCCTTTGAGGCACAGATGGAGTCCAATCTTTCTGCTTTCTCTTTTATTGCCTATGCTTTGGATATAGATCCACTTTGATCACTTCAGCTATATCAGTAGGTAAAATAGAGAAACAGGCCTGTGAACCTCACCCATACTTTCCATTTCTCTGTAAAAATACATCAACAGGACCTGTGATGATTTGTAAATGGACCCTTGAAACATAGTCAAGCAGGATTTGCTCAAACACGAAGTGAAGGCAGGGGTCGGGGAGGCCATAGCTGCAGTGTTCAGGAAAGTCTGAGTGCAGTGGAGGCCCTTGATGGGACCCTTCGAGGAAGAGAGGGGGAAGGAAATACAGCTGAGGGAGCTAACCTTCTCTCAGCATGGGCTAGGCAGCTTGAACCCAGGGCTAGCTTACTTCCGAGTTAGCAAACCTGCTGCCAAAGTGGGAATTAGAAAGAAGAGAGGCTAGGGTAAGCAATGTAACTCCACTGAGGACAACAGGCTCTTCGGCCCCAGGGCCAATGTATGCCTCCTTTCCATGTGAGACCTGCCTTTGGTGGAAGTTCCAAGGTCTCTCTGGCTATACCTAGGGCTGACTTAAGCCTCCTGCTGGCCCCTGGAACATTCTTATGCAAAGAGGACCAAGGATAACATGGGTGAAGACCTGTCCTAGGAATAGCCAAGATCAATTGAGAGTTAAAGTTCTGAAATAGAGGAACTCTGAAATAGAGGCATGTGGGGCCATGCCTTTAATCCCAGCATTCAGGAGGCAGAGACAGATGAATCTCTGTTAAATTGAGGCTAGCCGGGTCTACATAGTGAGTTCCAGGCCAGTTGGGGCTACAGGGAAATCATGTCACAAAGGGAGGAAGGGAGGAAAGGAGGAAAGGAAGTTCTGGAGTAAAGCATTTTGTCAAAGCTGACCTTATATCAACCTTGAATATGACAGTTATGGGGAAACTTCAGCAAATGGAGATAAAGGTTGGAGGAGGGCTCAGGCTGAGGCACAGAGGAAGACAACTGTTTTGACTGATACTAGCTCATCAAAACTGGATGAAAGTTCAACAGTTTGTTTTTTAGTTTGTATCACAATGTCCCTGTCAAGATGGTCAGGTCAAAGTAGCAATGACAGAATGTCATGAACCCTGATTGAATCTCTGTGTGAAGATCAACCCCACATCCTGTTGGCATCTGTAAGTTTGATCAAGTGTCCCCTTGCCCTCATCTTAAGAGCAGAATTCTGTTGCCTGCAAAATTTGTGAAAAAAAAATTGCATCTATCTAAACATTCTGTCTCACCATCTCCTCATTTCCTGCTTCCTCTGACTGGTCTCTGCTCCAACACACATATCCCACATACCCTTGGGGAACTCAATAAATATTTTTGGATGATGAAGATCACTGCTAAAAATATGTTCCCATTGATGGGACGTGTCTTTTGCCACTTGAGTGTTCTAAACCCATGAGAACTTCTTCACAGATGTGTTCCCGCCATTAAAATAAATCTTATCAGCTCATCTTTGCTGAGATTAGAAGAGATGTGTGTGTGTGTGTGTGTGTGTGTGTGTGTGTGTGTGTGTGTGAAGGTCTCACTATGTAACCCAGACTGGTTTTGAACTTATAATATTCCTTTCTGAGCTTCCTAAGTTCCAGGATTCCTGGTTATGTACCATGGTGCCCTACTGAGACGTATTTTTTTAATGGGATGGACTTACCCATCCACCGTTCTGCTGGACCCAGGGAGAGAAGTATTCTTTTAGGTACTTGGTTCCAAAGCCCAGCACCCTGTTCATTGGGTGGTTGTCGATGGCTGTGAGCTTGGCCATGGCATCTACTGCAAGGGCAGCCTTGAAGCCCTGAGCTTTGACTTCTGATTCTCCTCTGGTGTCCACATCCCTCAGGAACATGTCTGTGATGGTCTTGAAAACTGGATAGGTCAGGCTGTCTTGCAAAGTGCTCATCAAAGCCTTATCTTTCTTCAGCTGTGTATAAGAGAAGCATTCAGTAGAGCCATGTAGCCCACAGAGGCCTGCAGAAGGTCATTCTTTCACCCAAAACCACTGGTAGAAAGACCATTCACAGCATCCCAAAGAGCCAGATGGAACCATCAATCTGCTCTATGACTATGTTTCACTGGACAGTTAAGGATAGAAATGATGTATTCCAACACTCAAATACTTGCAGAGCACTGCGGATAGACAGGTACCAGGGATGACTGGGATTCCGGTGCTCACCCACAGGGCTTACAGTTTAATGCAGACTGCACAACAGCACTATGTGCTATGTGAGAGGTGGGGTAATGGATGGGATTTGAAGCTTGGGAATAACTGTCCTGGGCTGTACACCTCTACCCTACTCTACCCTACTGGCGATTCAACCTTGGGGACACCACTTATTTTTCATGTCTAGTTCTGACGTCTCTAAACTAGGATGATGACAGTACAGTGCTGGACATGAAGGAGAGGCTCTATGGGGACAGCAGGGCCAGGAGGCTCTCTGAGTATATATGTATAATAACAATAATATTGATGATGATGATGATGATGATGATGGCTAGTGAGATGGCTCAGTGGGTATAGGCACTTCTTGTCAAACATGATATACTGAGTTTGATCCCTAAGTCCCATATGATGAAAGGAAAGAACTGATTCCTGAGGTTCCACTGACCTCTACACATGTACTGTGGCACATGCATCTGCATTGTCACCTGCCACCAAATCCCCACTCAAAACAAATATATACAAAAATAAAGAATCCGCAGATTCCTTTCCCATTATTCTACCCAATTGATTTTGCCTCCCACCCCTTCCTTGAACATAGATATCCTTTTTTACTTTATTTTATTTTATTTATTTTGAGTCATGGTCTCCCTATAGCCACAGCTGGCCTAGAACTTGCTATGTAGACCAGTATGGCCTTGACCTCACAGAGATCCACCTGCCTCTGCCTCCTGAGTGCTGGGATCAAAGGCATGTGCCACCATGCCCAGGTCTGTTTTTTTGTTTTGTTTTCTGAGACACAGTCCCTTTGTAGCCCCAGCTGGCCTGGAACTCATTATGTAGACCAGGCTGGCCAGGAATTCACAGAGATCCACCTGGCTCTGCCTCCCTAGTACTGGGATTGAAGGCGTGCACCACCACACCTGCATGCCTGGCTCTGGATCTCTAGGCTTTACCATCTTGGATTACCATGCTTTCTTCTTTGTAGTGCAGGCTGGCTTGAACTCTTGATTCTCCTGTCTCAGACCTCCCACGTGTTGGGATTATAGATGTGCACCACCATATATGATACTACCACCTCTTAAAAAACCATCTCTGCCAGGCATGGTGGCGCACGCCTTTAGTCCCAGCACTTGGGAGGCAGAGGCAGGTGGATCTTTGTGAGTTCGAGGACAGCCTGGTCTACATAGTGTGTTCCAGGACAGCTGGGGCTACAGGGAGACCCTATCTCAAAAACTGTGAGTTCAAAGCCAGCCTGGTCTACATAATGAGTTCCAGGACAGGGGGGGCTACAGGGAGACCCTATTTCAAAAAAAAAAAAAAAAAAAAAAAAAAAAAAAACCAAAACCCAAAAACAAAAAAAACTCCAAAAAACACACACAAAAAAACATCTCATTGGTTGCTGGCATCTATTTGTAATTCTCATGACAAGAAGGCATTCCTTCACAAGGCAGCCCTGGACACTGATGGGTGGCCACGAGTGCCAGAAAGTTCATTCTCATGCTAAGGGGCTATTAACTACTGCTCGGGCTCTATACCCACAGATCCTAGCTTTGGAGGAACACAACTGAGGTTCTAAAATAACACATCAGGCTTTCTGCTTCCTCGGCACCTCTACCCATGGCAAAGCTCACACATTCTCCCCTCTTTTCCTCTGTCCAACATCCCTGGTTCTCATTTTGCATCTTCCCCGGGCCCTTTGCCCCTTTGGTCATGATCTTCCAGGCGCAGGCCTGACAAGGCTGTTGGGAGAGGAACTGTGATCTTGTACTGGTTCTAGACACAAAAGAAGAATCTACAGGCCAGACCCTGATGGACAGACCTCAGAGACAAGCAATAGTCTGTGTGTCTCAGCTGCACAAGAGACCACACACTGAGAGAGATTCCCTTTGGACCACATTATGAATTTGCTCTCCAGTGTCACCCAAGGACAGCAGTCTCAGGTTCCACATGAGAAGGGGTGGGTCTCCACTTCAGAATGCCAGGAAGTCTACAGGTTCTCCAAGCCTGCATCTCTGGCTGAACTGCTGAGAGACTGTAAGCAGACACAGTCTGGCAACTGTAGAGAAGACTTCAGAAAGGACCCCAGCCTTTGAGCAAGCTAGGAGACACATATCTAGGCTGTGGGGCAATTGTAAGCATCTCGACTTCACTGAGGATCGGTTACATGGGGACTGAGATTAATAAACCTAGTCAGCAGATTTTCATTTTCCAATGTCTTTTCTTGCAATAACACAGCTATATTTCCAGCTTCCAAAAATTCCAAGGAGGCTCCAGAAGGTTCGAGTATGTTCTCCAAAGTGATTCATTTTGGAGATGCTGCCAACATGAAGATGCAGACTCCAAGGGAAATAAAATCTAGGACTAAGTGGAAGCCAGTAAAAGAGGGGGAAGGTTAGGGCCTGGCGCGTTTCCATTCTCCTGCCCTAGTGCGTGGGCGCAGACAGAAATCACATTAGTTCAGGGCGTTTCATACCTCTCTCCCCAACTGATCCCCTGAACATTTCAGCAGCTCAACAATTTTGCCTATTATTTGGTCTTCTCCATCTGTTTGGGAAGAGAGAAATTCCAGTTATTTCTTCCAAGAAAGGCATAAAATAATCTTAAAATTTTTTTTGAAAATTAAGTTTTTGGAGACAGGGTCTCACTATATAACTGTGGCTAGCCTGGAGCTTGCTATGTAGAACAGGATAGCCTCAAACTTACAGATTCTCCTACCTCTGCATCCCAAGCTCAGGATTAAAGGCATGCCTCACCACACCCAACTTTATAAAATAATCTTAAATGTTTCTTTCCACTGGGAATATTGTGGCTTGGTTAGGGATTGAGGAAGAAGTGAGCTTTCTAATTCTTGGTTGATAAATCTTACCTCTTTTAATTGGACATAATTCAAGACTTCTCCAAAAGTCCTGTCCTTTGTTTTCTTTGCTCAGTCCCTTTCTCCCCCTACAAAGTTTCACTGTGAAATCACTGTATTTAGTAAGAGCGCAGTTGAAAACATCATCTCCACTATACACAGTCCTATCTATGAATTCTCTTAAGAAAATTTCCCTCTTTTTTATTTTTAATTTTTATTTTATTCTGCTACTGAGCTACAGCTCAGCCCCACCCCCTTGGTGCTGAGGAGCTACATCCCTGGCCCACATTGTTTTCAGACATTTTCTCAACAGATGGTACTTTTTGTTGTTATAAATAAATCCTCTGTGTGTGTGTGTGTGTGTGTATGTGTGTGTGTGTGTGTGTGTGTGTGTGTGTGTGTGCATGTGGAGGCCAAAGGTCAATGTTGAAGGTCTTCTTCAATCATTCTCCACTTTATTTTATTTTTTGTCTTTTTGAAATAAGGTCTCCCTATAGATAGAGCTAGCCTTGAACTATGTTGACCAGGCTGGCCTCAATTTCAGAGATTCATCTATCTCAGCCTCCCAAAGTGCTGGGATGAAAGGCATGTGCCACCACCTTATTTTTAGAGACAGGGTCTCTTACTGAACCTGGGGTTCATTAGTTCAGCTAGACTGATTAGCCAGCAAGCACTAGGGCTCCTCTTGTCTCTTTCTCCCAGTACTGGGATTACAGCTACATGCCACTGTGCCTGGCTTTCCATGTGGGTGCTGGGGATCTGAACTCAGGTTCTCATGATGGTGTAGCAAACACCAGTTAAGCCATATCCCCAGTCCCATGAATCCCATGTTTGATCATATTTCCACCTGTTTCAGAAGACATAGAGCCAAACTTACAGCCCCAATTTGGAGGGTAATTTTCCTGGCCTGCATTTTGGGACTAATCTCATTCCTAAGACCATTTATTTTCATACGTATATGTTTTCTTTTTACAATAACTTTAAATTTTGATTTGGGGGGGTCTTGTTTTGAGACAGGGTCTCCCTGTAGCCCCAGCTGACCTGGAACTCACTATGTAGACCAGGCTGGCCTTGAACTCACAGAGATCTGCCTGCCTCTGCCTCCCGAGTGCTGGGACTAAAGGTATGTGCCACCATGCCCAGCTAAATTTTATTGATTTTATGTGACTAAAATTTGTACTTGATATTCTATGTTTCTACAACAAGGTAAGGTATGTATAAATGAAATTAACAAATCCTCCCATTCCCCAGGCTGAAATGGGAGCTGGGTTGAAAAATGGCTACTGTTGTATATGGTGTACATGTTGGAACAGGGACAACGTACTATGATTTTTTTTCCACAATTTGCCACAAAGTAAACACAATGCTGAAAATGATCATTGTTACAGAACAGAATCCAAACAGAAAAAGGTCAGTTACCGAGGGAATCGTGTTTCTCACTTAGAGCCTAATCTCTAACGGGATGGAGCCAACATGTTAGTCTTGGATGGCGGCAAGGGAGACCAGAGAACTGATGTAACAAGACCCAAGAAGGTCTATGGACGGGAAGAGGCAAATGAGAACACAGGGCTCATGTTGCTTGAGAGAAAAAAGGATGCAAGTCTCCACAGCCCTGAGCACTTTTCTGTGCTCCTGCTCCCGGGAAAAGCTGCTGTGCTGGAGGCCTGGATTCCCCTGCACACAGGAGAAAAGTGCCTTGGCTCTAGCTAGGATATCACTTTCTATCTCCCAGGCATGCCTGAGACAGACAGCAATCAAGCCTCAGCTTTCTTTCTAGCAGGCTTGGAGGGTTCCTCACTTAAAGACTCTGTAGCAGTTTGGGGTCTCCTTTACAGCAGACAGTAGACAAAGCCACAACCCTGTTTCAGGGACTGAGTGACACCGGGGCCTTGGAGGGAGAACTTTTGCCTTGTCCTTCACAATGCTGCATACCCAAGAGCCACTTCATCACCCTCTATTGGAGGCTGAGGAGGGAGAGCCGAGAGGCATGCCATTGGTGAAGGAAGGCAGGGCCTATGGCACTTGATCCTGCTCCTGCAATTCTTCTGGGCCCAGGGTTCACACAGGCTTCATGGGATTGGTAACCTCCATCACTGCTATGGGATGCGTGATAACTGACCCAATCTGGTCACTACTTTTCACTTGTGTGTTACATTCTGCACCTGATCTGGTGTTGTTAGATTGAATCTGAACTGTCTTCCATAGGTTCATGCTTTGAATGCTTGTCCTCGGTGACACTATTCTAGGAGGGTCTGGAAAATTTAGGAGGAAGCAGGATACTGGGGGCAGGCCTGTGAGGGGACATTATGACAGGCCACGTCCTGACTCTTTCTTTGCTTCCTGACTGACAACGAAATGAAGAACAGTCTTCTGTCACACATTCCCACTGACATGTTTTTCTGCCCAAATGCATGGGCCCAGGTAACCATGGATGGAACCCTCTGAAACCACGAGTCAAAATAAATCTTTCCTCCCTGAAGTTGTTTCTGATAGGCATTTCTTCTCACAACAACCAGAAAAGTAACTAATACATTGGGTGGCTGACAGCCCTGTGCTGTTTCCCAGGAGTCTAAAGCAATATTACACATCCTGCATTGCTGCTCCAACTCTACCCAGGACCATTACTAACATAAGATCTAATATTTCCTCCTCTCCTTCCATAGGAAACTTTTCTTCTGAATTAGCAGTGAGTTGGATTGGTTCAACATGGCATCTCTGTGCCTTGGGTTGGTGTCTTAAGCCAGAGATCAAGGTCTCCATCATGTGGGCGGAGACTCCAAAGTCCAGATCCCTGAGATGAATACCTACCTGTACACTTCTGCCTGGCATACACACAACCCAACACATTCACAAGAAAGGCTTACCTTTCTTAGGACCTCCACCTCTAGGACCTTGAAGTTTTACGTACAGAATATCTGGTATAACACCCTCTTTGAACTTGAAGCCTCCTCCCTGGCTATGGCTGTCTTCTGGTGGTGGCCAAGAGTTAACGATCTCAGCTACTCGGTTGGCAATGGAAGCAACTTTGGGGTCCACAGCTGAAATGAGACAAACAATGCTAAGAGGCACTCCCCAGAACTGGGTCTGGGCATCGATTGCATGGTTGCCTGGAATGAAGTGGCCAGCCTCGACTGAGAGATGTATGCCCAGGAGTATGTGGAGGGACATATTTGAGGGGGAACATTCCTCAGAAGAAACCAGCAATTACCTGGCAGAGGTGGGAAGTGGGAGAAGTATATGGGAAAGATTGTCACTGTGGAACAGCTGCCTTTCTACACCCTCATTTTTTTCCCTTTGTAAAGGTAGAAACACAAAGGGGGTGCTTACCAATGCCTAACAGAATGCTCACGGTGCAGGGCTCCTGTGTGCATGGGAGAGTATTCAATAGTTTGATACCTCCTCACTTTTTTTTTCTTGGTCTTTTTGAGACAGGGTCTCCCTGTAGTCCCAGCTCTCCTGGAACTCATTATGTAGACCAGGCTGGGCTTGAACTCACAGAGATCTGCCTGCCTCTGCCTCCTGAGTGCTGGGATTAAAGGCATGTGCCACCATGCCCGGCATACCCCCTCACTTTTATACCCACATGTCTTTTCCCTTCATGTTTAATAGAAAGCATTTGAGTAATACTTATAAGTAAAAAAGGATGCATAAACAGCCAGATGTGGCAGTTCACACCTATAACCTCAGCACTTAGGAGACTGGGGCACCAGGATCATGTTGAAAGCCTGAGGTGGCTCTGTATTTGGTACCAAATGGAGCAGGTGAGCCTTAGCACACTGTACTTGAAGAACACCCACTAGACTTAAGGATGGGGAGTAGATCAAGATTTTGGGGTCAACCTAGGCTACATATTGAGGTCCTATCTCAAGTACGAACTAACTAATTTAACAAAGTAAGCTGAATTATCTTGAAAGAACACCCTCCCCCATCCTTCCGTATTCTTCCTGCTTACAGTGTAGCTATGATGGCTAGAATCCCTCAGCCAATTTAGAATATAGATTCTTCAGAACATATTATATATATGTAACTACTTACATGGATAACTATACTATGCACCATGGTTATATATTTAGTTATGTATCATTATGCAGTCCCAGATACAATTCAGCATATAAACCCAGTTCTGTCGGGGTTTATTTATTCTGTTCTGTTTCTTTGTTTTTTTTGAGACAGGGTCTCTCTGTAGCTCTAGCTGGCCTGGAACTTTCTATATAGACCAGGCTGGCCTTGAACTCACAGAGATCTGCCTGCCTCTGCCTCCTGAGTGCTGAGATCAAAGGCAAAGGTGTGTGCCACCATACCCTACCTCTGTCAGTGTTTTGACAGAATCTTTTTTTTTTAATTTTTAAAATTTTTGTCTTTTTGAGACATGGTCTCCCTGTAGCCCCAGCTGGCTTGGAACTCACTGTGTAGACCAGGCTGGCCTGGAACTCAGAGATCTACCTGCCTCTGCCTCCCAAGTGCTGGGATTAAAGGCGTGTGCCACCATGCCCAGCAGAATCTTTTATTTTTTTAAAGTATTTTATTTTATTTATTTATTTTTTTGTCTTTTTGAGAGAGGGTCTCCCTGTAGTCCTAGCTGACCTGAACTCACTATGTAGACTAGGCTGGCCTTGAACTCACAAAGATCTGCCTGCCTCTGCCTCCCAAGTGCTGGGATTAAAGGCGTGTGCCACCATGCCCCACTATTATTTTATTATTTTTATGTGTACGGGTGTCTTACCTGCATGTACCCAAGTGCACCCATGTCGTGCAATGCCCTTGGAGGTCAGAAGAGGGTGTTGGATTCTCCAGGAACTGGAGTTACAGACAGCTGTTAAAGCTGTCATGTGGGTGCTGGGAATGAAAATTGGTCCTCTGCCAGAGCATCCAGTACTCTTAACCACTGAGCCATCTCTCTAGCCCCAGAATTTTTTGTTCTTAATCTCACCTGAAAGCTACCTTTCTTTACTTATCTCCTCTTTAAAATAGAAGAAAAATGCTGTGGTGGTGCACGCCTTTAATCCCATTGCTGGGAGGCAGAGGCAGGTGGAGTTCTGTGAGTTCAAGGCCAGCCTGGTCTCCATAGCAAATCCAGGCCAGCTGGGGCTACAGGGAGACCCTGTCTCAAAAAAGACCC
>NW_008329365.1:2657598-2684262 GCF_000622305.1 Nannospalax galili
GAGATGGCTCAGCAGTTAAGAGCATTGGCTGCTCTTGCAGAGGACCCAGGTTCAGTTCCCAGCATTCACATGGTGGTTAACAACCACATGTAACTCCAGTTCCATGGGATCCAGTGCCTTCTTCTGGCCTCCATGAGTACATGAAGGCAAAACACTCATCCACATAAAAGATAAAGAAATAAATAAAATTTCTTTAAAAAATAAAAACAATGCTGGGCATGGTGGAACATCCCTTAATCCAAGCATGCAGAGGCTGAGGCAGGTGGATCTCTGTGAGATCAAGGCCAGCCTGGTCTACATAGTGAGTTCCAGGTCAGGTGGGGGCTATGAGAGCTACTGTCTAAAAAAATGTATGAAATTATCAAAGAACTAATAAAAAGTGTTCTTTGGAAGTTTCATACATGTATATAATGTATTTTCATCATTTTGACCCCCATTATTCTCTTTCATCCCCCTCCCATTTCTTTTCTCCTCTCTCTTCTTGCTCTCTCTCGTTTTTTTGTTTTTTGAGATAGGGTCTCAAGTAGCCCAGGCTGGCCTCAAACTCACTAAGTAGTCAAGTCTGGCTTTGAACCCCTGATCCTCCTGCCTCCCTCTCCTGTTTGATCGTTCCATTAACTGTAAGAAGTGGGGGAGGATGAGCTCTCCCCCAGTGTACAGATGTAAACACAGTGTCCAAGGGCCCTGGAGGTCAACTGGCTTAGGAGGCGGCACAGCCTCAGCCCTGCTAAGGTGCCTGCCTTTATGCAGCTCTCCAGCAGAGATGACCAGGAATTTGGGTAGCAAGCTTTTTCATAGTCATGGAGCCAGAAAACCATGGTAGTCACCCTTTATTCCCAACTTCTTCCTTTCTTGGGGAAAGTGTGGTGGTTATGGTAGAAGACTAAGGAGTGCTTAGGCCTGAGGGACCCCTGTAGACAGCCTGTCCTCAGCTCATGGGAACAGACCACTCCACACACAAAGAAACGAGCTAGGTGCTGGTGAGAGTCCCCCTCAATCCTACCTTCACTCTCCAGGCGCTGGTCCACATTGGAAAGGAACCTGGTCCACTGGTTATGGAAGCCGCCCTGGCTCTCCATGGCTATGGGGTCCTGAGCATGCACCTCTTTGGGGGAGCTCTGTGGACCTTCATCCTTCACTGTTACTCCGAAGAGTGTTCTCCAAGAAGACTTTTTCTTGCCAAGGCTCATGTGTTTTTCGCTGGAGTGGGAACTTCTACAAGGTAATGACACCTGTGTCCATGAATCAGCTGACCAAGTCCCCAGAGCTTTCTGGGACAAACTTCTTGTTCTGGAAAGCTTGGATGAGAAGACAGTTGAGGTGCCCTTGAACACATGGTGTCTGGTGTAAAAGGCCAGGATTTTGTACTCGATGCTGTTTGGGTCATCATCCTCCAGGGGGACGTCTTCCAGGTCACACGCACTGGTGCTGCACATGTTAGATCTGGAATGACAAAGGCCACACGGTGTCCCTTTACGTGTGGGGACATTTACTCTGAAAGTTAGGAGAAACTGGAGAAAAACTCAACAGACTTGTTTTCTGAGTCCGGATTCTGTGTTGCTAGGCAACCAGGAGTAACCAGCATCAGAAAAGCCACCCTATTGCTGGGACAGAAACAGAGATATAAATATACTTAACTCCAGGTAGAAAATGGACTGAGGGCTTTAAGGGAGAGGTAGACTGCCAAGTATGGGAGGCAGGGTCAAATCAGCTTCAGATAGAGGGACGTCTTGAAAGATACAGGGCCAGACAGGGAATGTATGTTCAGGTTAAGATCTGCGTGGCAGATCGCAGCGTGGGGAGGATGTCAGGACATATCCTAAGGATGCTGAGAGTGGTACAGCATAAATATCTATGGATGGCGAGGACTTAGGAATAGTGCAGGGTGGGGGAAACAAAGGCAGTTGGGGCCAGATTCTGGGGTCTTGGACCCCAGGCTGAGAGCTTGCTGCTTCTCCTAAAGATCCTTTCAAAGGGAGCCTGAGGCTATGAGCCTGGAGGCCGGTTGAGATCCCTTGACCCTTTCCTTTCTCCCTTTGTGGCTCTTTCCACATCAGCTTGACTGGGTTTGCTTGTTTCTTGTATTTGCTTCTCTAGGTAAGATTCCATTGGGTCAAAGTACCCTGTTGTCTGTTTATTAAATTAATAAAATTGAAAAATACTAATGGAGCCAGTTGGGAGCTTTTCTGTGTTATGGCAGGAGAGGATGTGATTCCTTAGATCACCACACATTTAGAAATGGCAGGGGCAGGAGGATATCTGTAAGTTCAAGGCCAGCCTGGCCTACATAGTGAGTACCAGGCTGGCCAGGGTTACATAGTAAGACCGTCTCAAGAAAACAAACAAAAAACAAAACAAAAGCAAAGAAAAAAGAGGCATGGCTATAGGGCAGTAAGATGGCTCAGGAGGTCAGGTGCTTGATGTGTAAGCCTGGGGACCTGAGTTCAATCCCCAAAATGCATGTGGTGGAAGGACAGAACTCACTTCACAGAATGGTCTTCTGATCTCCACGTGCACACTATGGCATGTGCACAAACACATGCATGCATACATCACATTCACACAACAACAATAACAGTAATAATAATGTATGTGTACATATATGTATGTATATAATGCTAGCTATGCTAGGCATGATATTCACGCTCAGCAGTCAGGAGGCTGAGGCAGGAAAATTGCACATTCTAGGCCAGCCTTGGCTACGCAGTAAGATTGCAAAGGGGGAAAAAGTGGAAGCTGTTATTTTATTCTGCTACAGTTGTGCATGCATCAAACAATGACAGGGACATGTTTTGAAAATTATGTCACTAGACAACACTGTGTAAACACAGCCAGTTGTTGACACAAGCTGAGAGGGTTATCACATCACTTAAGGGATCTTAAGCGACCATTCGTATATTTTGTATTGGGCCATCATTAACCAAAACATCATCGTGTAGTTCTTGGCGGGGCTCTTAACCTTGTGTCCCTCCCTTGTGGGTCCTGTTTGTCTTTGTCCTGTAAGCTGAAGATGGTGTGATCATAAACAAGCTATAATGGTCTTAATGGAATCCATTGGCACATCGACTGTATCCTGTCATACCAGGATCAACCTACAAATAAACAGGGTAGGGGAGACAGGGCTTGAGGTAGGACATGGTACACACGGATTGGACTAGGTTGTGGAGCTCATGGTCAGAGTTTGACAGCTTTAAACTCACCTCATTGCTAGGCAACTCAGTCTCTTTGGTCTTCGTTTTTCTTACAGACTGAGGATCAAGAATAAGGGGTATAGCTCAGTGTAACACAGTTGCTGAACACTGACAAGATCCTGGGCTCCTCATACCATAAGAAAACGATGAAAAAGACCCTCTCTTGTCTAGACTGAAAACATTCTCTAACTTTTCTCTCTGGCTCTGCCATTTGAAGGAGGTATAGGACTCCGCAGGCCTGCTGGATACATCATGTTCCTGTGGCAATTTCCCTACTACATTTTGAAGAAGCTTGAGCCGGCCTCTCTGAGGAGTAGCTTAGTGGCCAGGCACTGAGAGAGCGAAGGCCCCTGGCTAGGCAAGTTCTGATGGAAGGAAGCCAGGAGCAGCAGGGAGCTGGGCTGGTGGAAGTCAGGTGAATATGGAGCAGAAATGAGTTTCCCAGGGCAATAACAGGCAGACTTGTAAAACCCGACACCTGCTATACATGTAGACATGTATGCAACCCCTCCCAAGCCTATAAACCAGCTTCAGATAACCAAGTGTGAACACATGTAAACAAAGCAACCAGCCCCAAAGTGCAGCCACAGTCTTCCACCACAGTGGAACTGAGCTGGGATTTCTCAGAGGGAAGATTTTGGAAATTTCACTGTAAATTGGCCATTTTGGACATGGTGGAACACTCAGGAGGCAGAGGAGGGGGAGGTGGATCTCTGTGAATTTCAGGTCAGCCTGGTCTACATAATGAGACCTTGTCTCAAACAAATAAATAAAATAATAAATAAATAAATCTGGGAGACAAGCAGCAGCGGGACACTTGTCTCTTAGGAGCTATGTCTTTGGGGAAGAGGGCGAGCCCTGTGCTAGAGTCAACACTACATCACCACTGGCACTTAAGAAAATTTTCACAGACTTTTTCAATGCAGGACAAAATGTGAATGTAGCTTTAAGATCCCACTTGTGTATGTGTGTTGCTAGAGACAGGAAGGATCTGACTTCTTTGAGAAACAAGTTCCTAAATGGCTGACTTGGGAGCCATGTCAAAAATGGGAGAAACCCACTGAGGTTAGGGAGCCTGAAGTCCTTCCATCTAAAAGGGGAGGCTTTTGTCTTGTAGGTTAGAGAGGATCTAGGGATGAGATCCAACCAACAGAGAAACTAAAACAGAAAGCAAGACGATGCTCAAGGTGATGCCTAGAACACATGTGGACAAAGGAAAGTGTTAGAGAAAAATGTCAGTGAGGTTACTTTGAGTGTGGTGGACAGCTGGAAGTGGTAGTATACTCCTGTAATCCCAGCACGCAAAGAGGCTGAGCCAAAGGGTAACTACTTTGAGGCTAGCCTGGACCATAGGAAAAAAGTTAGGTGTATGTATGTGTGTGTGTGTGTGTGAGAGAGAGAGAGAGAGAGAGAGAGAGAGAGAGGGAGAGAGAGAGAGCAAAATACATTGCATGTATATATGAAATTCTCAAATAATAAATAAAATTTTAAAATTTTCAAGTATTGAACTAGTGTGGTATTTTTCTCATAAATTCATGGAGAGCTACTGCTAAGCTGACGGGTCTGTCTTATTCTAAAGTGGCAAGTGAACTGATCACATCTTTGATGCTCTCTCTTCTCTGCCTAGTAACCTTTCTATTTAACAGAAGATGGGCCAACTTCTGGGCTCACAGAAACAGAAAGGTAAGTTTTATGCTCATGGATGCCCAAAGGGCTGCTTTCAGAGGGCTTATGTTAAATTAGGGGTTCAGGGATGCACCGCCCCCCCACTCCACAGCTATCTCCTCCTCCTGATCAGATCCCTCACATTCTCAAAGGCAAGGTTACACAGCCCTTATGTTAACTCCTTTCCCTTCCTGAAGGTGTCTCTGACAGCATCCTCTGCAAACATGGTTGCTGGGCAGTGTGCTGAGTGTTCTGGGAAGACCACACTGCAGGGACCAGTCAGTCACACTGGGGTAGTTTTCTACTCTGTGGACTTGTTGATGGAGGTAAGATTTCACTTCCCTTCCTGGTGATGGGTGAGCACACAGAGGAAATAGCAGGGAAATTTCACGGTTGCATGCAGATGCTGTCACAGTCTACCGCCTGGATTGTGCTGCAGTTGGAACTTAGGCTTAGTTTACCTCACTTCTGCCTTTGGAGAACCACACAGGCCCAGCAAAAGAGCTGACTTCCGTTTGCCTTGGACATAGAACTGAGGCTTGTGAATAACTCGCGTGTACTAAGACTCCTCCCAGGGACCCCACTGTACGCTCCATTTCGTCTGGTCACCTTGACTTGCACCTTCAGCATCCTGGGTCCCTCTTGCCTGGTAGACATTGTCTACCCTTCCCCTCCCTTCCTCTTTCCAGACCTCTTTGTACCTCTAGTCTTCCTGCCCTGTCTGTCATCTCCAAGGATAAGACATGTTCTTCAATCCTGAAGATGAAATGAGGAACGAGAGGAAATGTCTTAACCTCTTACAACCAAAGCCAAACAGAGGTGAAGTCCTGGGTCTATTTATCATGCAGAAGGATGAAAGCTCTGAGTGGGAAGGCGGGACCAGTAAGGAAATCTCTAGAACTAGGCTGAGTACCCCAATTCATGAAAGGTGCTCAGATCTCTGGGTTCCATTTCCAGGATCCCCATTCTGAACCCCATCTTTGCTCTAAAGAGGAGTCATGGTCTCTTCATGGTCTCTGAATGGCTATGATGCCATCCCACACTTTGTCATATATAAGAAAGGACCACATGTTAAAAAGGCCCCATCCAGCTGTGAACTCTTAAGTACTATCCAAACCCCTTTGTAGGAGAAATAAAAAGAGAAACCTTCATAACCTTCCTCTCCCTTTCCTGGAAACCCCACAAACTAACTTCTCCATGCCTACTTGCATCTTGAGGCTGACCTAAGAACTTTGTATTAACATTGCTCAACAGAGTTAGATGGCCTCCCTTGACAAATGCAGCCAGGCTGTGACTCCCACGAGGGCACAGACTCACACTGCTGCCTTCTGAGGTTACCTGGTCTTCAGGCTGCAGCGATTGCTCTTGCTTCAATGCAGGTGGCAGGTGGCTATTTGTGTATCTGAGTCTCTCCAAACACAATGTAAGAGGAAACCTTCCACAGATCTTCTTGGCTTCTCACAAGGGTTCTTCTGACTGGAAGCGCCTGCAGCAGGCACCTCGGGTTTAAGACTAAAGCAGAGGAGAAAGGCTCTGGAAGGAAGGCACTTCCTCATTAAGCTCCGCCTCCAGCTCTTTAACTGGAGGAGCCTGCCCTTTGCTCTAGTAATTTGATTCAAAAAGGACTTAGACATCCTTCAGCAAACACTTTCATTGCCCTCAGGCACAAGTAGGTGGGTCTGTTCCTGATAGGTCTCAACTCTCTGTTTTATCAAGTTAGTTAATGTTTACTGATCACCTAATCTGATACAGGTGAATATTTACTCTTTAAAAAGAAGTCGTAGTGTATGTTCATTGTAAATGGTCCAGTGAAATACTCTAATATTTTCATAGAGTATATACTGTATGTTGGGAACATCCCTCTCATGCCCAGTTTGCTTCCACATCCCCGCCTCCTGTCAGGCTTCCTTGTTCCTCTAAACAGTTTTACTTCAACTTTCATGCCATATGCACACACATGATTTTATGTATCTGTTTGAAACCTAAGAACTGCAAATGAGAGACAACAAATGGTATTTATCTTTCTGAGACTGGTGGAATTCACTTAATATGATTATCTCCAGCTGCATCCATTTTTCATGAAAACATAATTCTTTCTGCTTTATGGTTGAAAAAATCCATTGTGTATATATACTCTATTTTCTTTACCCCTTCCTCTGTTCTTGGATACCTACATTGGTTCTGTAACTTAGATATTGTGCATAGTGCCATGATACCCACTGATGTGTAAGTGTCCCTGTGATAGGTTGACTTGGAGTCCTTTGGGTAAATATCCAGAAGTGGTATAGCTGGGTCATATGTAAATCTACCATATGACCCAGCTATACCAATATACATACATATATATGTACATATGTATATATATGTATCTTCTTTTACATATATATGTACATATGTACACAAAAAAAAGAACTCACTATGTAGACCATGCTGGCCTTGAACTCACAGAGATCCACCTGCCCCTGCCTCCCAAGTGCTGGGATTAAAGGCAAGTGCCACCACGCCTGGCTAAAAATATGTATATATATTTATTTATATATATTATATAATATTACTTTATATATTATCATATGAGTGTATTAACTGCATGTGTGGAAATGTACCTGTGTCATGTGCAATGCCTGCAGAGGTCAGAAGAGGATGTCAAATTGCCCTGGAACTGGAGTTACAGATGATTGTTAGCCACCACGTGGGTCCTGGGAACGGAACCCAGGTCCTCTGCAAGAGTAGCCAGTGCTCTTAACCACTGAGCCATCTCTCCAGCCCCCTATTTTTAGCTTTTCAAGAAACCTCCATACTGACTTCCATAGCAGCTGAATTAGTTCACATTCCCACCAGCAGGATATTCTTTAGTGACTGCCACTTTGAGTGGGATGAGATACAGTTTTAATTTGCATTTCACTGTTGGCTAGTAAGGTTGAACTTTTTCTCATATGTTTATTGGCCATTTGTATTTACTCTTTTTGAGAACTGTCCATTTCATAGCCCATTTTTTGACTGGGTTGTGTAATTTCTTGAGTGTTTTGAGTTTTTTGTATAATCTAGATATGAATCCTCTGTCAGATACCGAGCTGACAAAGAGTTTTCTCCCATTCTGTAGACTGTCTGTTCACTCAATTAACTGTTTTCTTTGCTGTATAGATGCTTTGTAATGTCAAGAGGTCCCATTTGTCAATTGTTGACATTATTTCCTGAGTGATTGGAGTCCAATTCAGAAAGTCCTTGCCTGTGCCTAGATCATGAAATGTTTCTCCTCTAACAGTTTCAGTCTCACATTAAGATTTTTGATCTTTTTGGAGTTGATTTTGTACAGGATGAGAGCTAGGGCTCTCGTGTCATTCTTATGCATATAGATAATCCAGTTTTCTCAACACTATCTATTGAAGATGATATCTTTGCTCCAATGTGTATTCTTGGCATCTTTGTCAAAGATCAGGTGGCTGTAGCTGTGTGGACTTATATCTGGGTTTTCCATTCCATTGCAGTGATCTACATGTTTGTTTTTGTGTTGGTACTGTGTTGTTTTTATGACCATAGTTCTGTAGTACAACTTGAAATCAGATATGGATATGGTGATATCTCCAGAATTCTTTTTGCTCAGGATTTCTTCAGCTGGCCAGAGGATCTTTGTGCTTCCATATGAAATTTAAGATTGTTTTTTCTATTTTTGTGAAGACTAATTGTGGAATTTTGTTGGGGAATGCATTGAATCTGTAGATTGTTTTTGGCAATATAGCTCTCTTCACAATAGAAGCATCCTCACAATATTAATTCTTCCAATCCATGAGAATGAGAGATCTTTCCATTTTCTAGTGTCTTTTTCAGTTTCTGTCTTGAGTGTTTTAAAGTTTTCACTGTAGAAGTCTTTCACTTTCTTGGTTAGGTTTGTTCCATGGTATTTTATTTTCAAGGTAATTTAAAATGGGATTGTTTCCCTGACTTCTTTCTCATATGATTGTTATTGGTATATTGGAAAACTACTAGTTTTTGTTTGTTATGTTTTATCCTGCCACTCTGTTGAAAGTGTTTATCAAACCTAAAAGTTTTTTGGTAGAGTCTTTAAGATCTCTTATGTATAGAGTCATATCTGCAAATAAAGATATTTTATATTTACTTCTCGTCTTATTGCTATAGTAAGACTTCAAGCACTATGTTGAATAAAAGTGGAGAAAGTGGACATTCTTGTCTTGTTCCTGATTTTAGTGGAAACACTTTGAATTTTTCTCCATTTGTACTGTTGGCTATAGATTTGTCATATGCTGCCTTCATTATGTTGAGATGTGTCCCCCCATTTCTAGTCTCTCCAGAGCTTTTATCATGAAAGGATGTTGGTTTTTGCTAAAAACCCTTTCTGCATCTACTGAGATGATCATGTGATTTCTGTCCCTGGAGTCAGTTATGGGATGTATTACATTTATTGTTTTGCATGTGTTGAACCATTCTGGCATCTCTGGAATAAAGTCAACTTGATCATGTGAATAATCTTTTTGATGTGATCTTGAATTCAATTTGGAAGTATTTTACTGAGAATATTTACATATATGGTTAACAGGGAGATTGGTCTATAATTTTGTTGTTGTTGCGTCTTTATCTGAATTTGGTATTAAGATCACAATGACTTCATAAAAAGAGTTTGATAGCATTTTTCCTTTCTGTTTTATGGAATAGTTTGAAGGGTGTTGGCATTAGTTCTTCCTTAAAGGTCCTGTAGAATTTAGCAATGAATCCATCTGGGTGTGGGTTTTTTTAGTTAAGAGATTTTTTTAAATTACTGCCTCAAGCTCATTGCTTGTTATAAAATCTGTTTAAATTGTTTATCTCATCTTGGTTTAATTTTGGTATACCAGATGAGTCTGGAAATTCATCCATGTCTTTTAGATTTTCCAATTTAGTGGAATATGTTTTCAAGGTATATCGTAAAGATTTTCTGAATTTCATTGATATCTGTTATAATCTTTTTCATCTATATTTTTACAAATTTGATCCTTCTTTTTCTTCCTCATGGTAAATTTGCCTGAGGGTTTGCTTGAGGGTTTTGTAGGCGTCAGACTTCCCTAGAACTGGAATTACAGATGGTTGTTAGCCACCTTGTGGGTGCTGGGAATTGAACCCAGGTCCTCTGCAAGAGCAGCAAGTGCTCTTAAGTGCTGAGCCATTTCTCCAGCCCCTGGTTTTTTGTTTGTTTTTTATATAGGCACTAATAGCTATAAACTTCCTTCTAAACCTGCTTTCATTGTAATCCACAGGTGTTGGTATGCTGTCTTTCCATTTTCATTTGATTCTAGGAATCTATTGATTTTGTTCTTGAGTTCTTTAATGACCTACCCACCACTCAGTAATGTGTTATTTCATCTGCATGTGTGAATGTTTTAGAGTTTCTCATGCTGCTGATTTCTAGTCTTATTTCAGATACAAGAGTTGATTTCAGTTTTCCTTTATTTGTTCAGACTTTCTTCATACCCTAATATATGGTCTATTTTAGAGAAAGTAGTACACTGTTGCCAAGAATGTGTAGTCTGCAGTGTTTGGATGGGTTGTTCTGTAGATTCTGTTAGGTTCATGATCTATGATACCATTTAACTCCCGTTCCTCATTTATTTTTTGTCAGTATGATCTATTTATTGGTGAAATCTATTATTGGCCTATGTACTGAAATTGTCCATTATTATTGTGTGGAGATTAAACTGTGTCTTTATATCTAGTAGTATTTTTTAATGCAGTGGGGTGTACCCATTTACATTTCAGTGCATATACATTTAAAATTACAACATTCTCAGAGTATTGTTCCCTTAATCAATCAGTATGTAGTGATCTTATTGTTTTTAATTAATTTTTATAATATCACTGAGAGAGGGAGAGAGAGAGAGAGAGAGAACACATGTATGGAGGTCAGAAGACAACTTTCAGGAGTTGGTTCTCTCCTACCTTTTTAAAAAAAACTTTTTTGATTTTTATTTTATGTGTATGAGTATTTTGCATGCATTTATATAAGTGTACCTGTGGCCTGGAATGCTTGTGGAAGTCAGAAGAGGGCATTGGATTCCCTGGAACTGGAGTTAGGGATGGTTATTAGCCACCATATTGGTACAGGGAATTGAACCCAGGTCCTCTGCAAGAGTAGCCAGTGCTCTTATCCACTGAGTCATCTCTCCAGCGCCCATGCCCCCTCTTTTTTATACTGGGTCCCCCTGTAACCTTAGCTGTCCTGAAACTTGCTATGTAGACTAGACTGGCCTTGATCCCACAGAGATCCCTGTTTTGTCTCCCAAGTGCTTGGATTAAAGAAATGTGCTACCATGCCCAGCCTTCTCCCTTTTTCTGAGGCAGGGTCTCTCTTGTTTCTGCTGCTCTGCAAAATTTAGGCTAGCTGGCCCATGAACTGCTAGATGATCCACTCAATCTCTGCCTCCCATTTCTCCATGGTAATGGTGGACTACAGATGTGCTCCACCACATCCAGCATTTTATACAGGTTCTAAAGATGAAACTCAGGTCATCAGACTTGTGTGGTCAGCATTTTTACTCTCTGAGCCATCTCAATGTCCCCTCTTCTGACTAATTTTAGTTTAAATTCTATCTTGTCAGACATTAGAACAGCAGTATCTGCTTGCTTCCTAATTTCATCACTTAGAATACCTCCTAACTTTTTACCCTGAAGTTGTGTTTGGATTGATGGTAAGGTACACTTCTTTCTATTATTATTATTGACTTTATTTTATGTGTGTAAGTGTATTTGACTGCATGTATACCCATGTCATACAATGCCGATGAAGGCCAGAGGAGAACATCAAACTCCCTGGAACAGGAGCAATGAATGGTTGTTAGCTGCCTTGTGGGTGCTGGGAACTGAACCTGAGTCCTCTGGAAGAGCACCCAGTGCTCTCTTAACCACTGAGCCATCTCTCCAGCCCTCAAGTATCTTCTATAGAGCTGCCTTAGTAGTTATGAATTTCTCTAGCCTGTTTTGTCATGGAAAAATTTCTTTCTCCTTTAATTATTACAGTGAGTTTTTGCTGAGTATAGTATTTGGGACTGGCAGTTGCTGTCTTTCAGAGTTTCAAACACATCATTCTGATATCATGATTAGCCTACCTTTATATATATGGCAGCAATGTCCTATGAGAGAAACTTCAAGTCACATATAAAGGCAGGTTAATCAGGATTTCAGATTTCTCAACAGCAACTTTAAAAACAGGAGACCTTGGAATGAGTTCTGCTGCCTTGTTTTGAAACAATTTTTTGCATTTTTCATTGGGGCTTAGGTTAGGTCATTGGTCAAATTATTTTTTTCTTTTGAAATCATCTTCATTCTTTCAGTGGAAGTGTTTGAAACATTTAAGAGAGAATAATTTATAAGAGCATGAGGTGTCATTTTCCCTGCTGGACTGGTGTTTGGGGTACCAACATCCATCCCCAATTTTCCTCTATGAGTAGAATACAGTCTACTTGCTGGTTCCAGTATTAATTTTTTTATCTATTTTTTTTAATGTGTATGAATGTATTGCCTACAAGTATGTAAGTGCACCTGTGTGGTGCAATGCCCATGGAAGCCAGAAGAGGGCACTGGATTCCTTGAAACAGTTGTTAGCTGCCATGTGGGGTGCTAGGAATCAAACCAAGGTCCTCTGCAAGAGCAGCCAGTGCTCTTAACCGAGCCATCTCTCTAGCCCCTTAGTTCTGGTCTTGACTCTCTTGGTTCCTTCCTGAGATCCCAGAAGCTTGTCATACCCCTGGCTAGTCTTTTGTGAGATCAAGACACAGATGATGGTCTTGTCAGTTCTTCATGGGTTGGGTTGCAAAGGCTGTTTTTGCCTCTCAGTGGACTTTTTGAGATGTTAGGTCATAGATACTGGTCTTGGTAGTGGGTGGGTCTTTCATTGGTCAGGTCATAGATGTTAGTCACCTCTGGGTGGTCCTTCAGGAATCTAGCTGTGAGTGCCGGTTGCATCCCTTGCCTGTCTTTCCCATGTTCATTCTCATGTAGCCTTTGGCTCCAACCAGGTTTCCACCTGACTGAATACTGCACAGTTCTGATTCAGAGTTTTTCCTCACATGGTCTAGAGGAATTCTGCTGGCCAGGATTCAGAGTACAGTCCTATGACACTTGCTCTGGGTTACTGGGGGTGGGGTGGGAGGGGGAGGTCTGGGCCTGCCAAATTGCTGACTCAGCAGGGGTCTTTTTAAAATGGTGGCTCATTGTTGCTCTGGTCAAGTGCCAACGAGAGCAGGTTCTCTGTCTTCACTCTCTGTTGCTGCTGTTTGCAATGTTTGTCTTCTTCCCTCTTGGTTTTTTTTTTTTTTTTTTTTTTTCATCTTATTGAGTCTTGTGCTGATCTGAAGCTCTCTTTTCTGTGGCTCCCTGTACTCGCTCCCACTATCTAGGACTAACTCTGAAGTTTTTTGTTTTGTTTTGTTTTTTCCTCTGTTCTGCTGTGTAAACTTGCCTATTTTATGCTATTAAACTGGAGTTTTTCAGCTATCACCCACCTCCTTGGATAGCTGTTCCTCAACCTTCCCCAGTTTATTCTCTGGAGATTTTAGCAGACCATGCTTGTGTGTCAGCTACCATCTTACACATATTAAATCTTCACCACCCTGAGGGCAGCTGTTAGGATTCCCATTTTCAACATGAGGTCTGAGGCTTAGACAGGTTAGCGTTCTCCTCAGCTGACTGAGATCCAAATCTTAGTTTTTCTGACTTCACACTAGATCACATTACCTCTCTTGTGCCACCAAAACAGGGTTCAGGTGAGACCAGTAAAAAAGCTTATAAATATGAATCTAACCCCAGGCACAGTAAAAGCCATAAAACCTTATTATCCTGACAACAACATGTCACTACTTTGTGGATAGAATTTCCCAATGTTATGAAATAAGAAATAACTCAGAAGGACTTTAGTCTCTACTGCGATTCCCTAACCGACATTGATATTTGTGCTCATCCTGTGACTGTGAAACTTTGAGTGGGGTTGGTTGACATGTGAGATGAAGGAAGTGGAAATGGCAAATGGGGAATTAAGGCTATTTCCATCAAAGTTGGGAGAGAGCTGGTCATTTAGACCTTAGGCTAATGCAGGAGAGAGAAACAGATGGTGTAGCCATGGGAAAGTTTTATTGTTGGTGACCGGAGGTAAACTCACAGCAGCAGACTACTATTTATTGCATATGACATGCAGCAGTTTGGTCAACTGAGGAGATCTTAAGGAAATATTAGGAATTTGTATTGGGAACATTAAGATTATTTTCATTTTAATTTACAATTATGCAGGGGGGAGATGATACTAGATGTTTCTTTGAACAATTCAAGAATAAGAAAATGCACACAGTTAATAACCAAGTCACACAGTGTGGATGACAACTGTCTTTGAAGTTCTGGGAAACTAAATGACTCAGGTTATGAAAACTGTTTAGAATCTCCAAAGGTGCAGGGTGTGGTGGTGCATGCCTTTAATACCAGCACTTGGGAGGCAGAAGCAAGCTGATCAATCTCTGTGAGGTCGAGACCAGCCTAGTCTATATAGCGAGTCTCTGAACAGCTAGAAGCCAGGGCTACAGGGAGACCCTGTATTAAAAAAGAAGAAAAAGAAAGAAAAGAAAAGACTCTTCAAAGTTCTCCTGTAATCCCAGCCCTGGGAGGTGGAGGTGGAGGATCAGGAAAATAAGGTCATCCTTGGCTACATAGTAAGTCTGAAGATGTCTGGGTTACATGAGACCTTGTTAAAAGGAAGGAAGGAAGGAAGGAAGGAAGGAAGGAAGGAAGGAAGGAAGGAAGGAAGGAAGGAAGGAAGGAAGGAAGGAAGGAAGCTGAGAAGGCAACTAAGAAACAAGGAAGTTGCTCCCCAAGGACAGGGCCTGTCCACATTCACTCATGTCTCAAAGTACCTAAGAAACCAGCACATAGCAGAGACCACGCGCAGTACATTTTGTGTATTAACAACCTGATATGAAAAACCACTTTTCTCCCAGTTCTAAAAATATACATATTGGGGCTGGAGAGATGGCTCAGAACACTGACTGTTCTTGCAGAAGACCTGGGTTCGAATCCTAGCACCCACATGGCAGCTAACAACTGTCCATAACTCCAGTTCCAGGGGATCTGACAGCCTCTTCTGTCCTCCACGGGCATTGCACGACACAGGTGCACTTACATGTAGGCCTACCATTAATACACATAAAATAAAAATAAAGTATTAAAAAATATACATATTGCTGTAGAAAACTTGTAAAACCTAAAAGGCACTCATAGTAAAATAGAGACAGCCCTGTGCAATCTTCCATCCATTCATCCAGTGGCCCATATTGTTTAAAATGTGATATGCTTCATTCCTCCTCTGATCTGGTAGCTAGCTGTCAGGTGGCTGGCCAATTACTTGCCCCCTCTTTTCATGCTGTGCCTTGAGGGGTTCAAAAGATGCCACCCCACAACATGACACTCTGATACAGGACATTTTATTTTACTTTATTATTTTTAATTTTATGTGTATGAGTATATTGCCTACATGTATGTAAGTGCGCCTGTGTTGTGCAGTACCCTCAGAGGTCAGAAAAGGGTGTTGAATTCCCCTGGAGCTGAAGTTATAGATGCTTGTTAGCTGCCATGTGGGTGCCGGGAATTGAACTTGGGTCCTCTGCAAGAGCAGCCGCTGCTCTTAACTGCTGAGCCATTTCTCTAGCCCCTGATATAGGACATTTTGAGCTGAAGGTAAATGAGAAACACCAGACACAGAGCAGACTCTGCCTTCTCCACTCTGTGAGGGAGGCCTGGAAGGTTCTCAGTCACTGGAGACAAATCTAGACTCAACCTAAAGACAGCATTGGATCTTGTTAAAGCCTGCTGCACCGTGATCGCCCTGGCTTCCCCACACACTCACCTTCCTACTACCGACTGCCCTTGTGAGCCAAAAACCTTTCCCTTTGCCTTGTTACTTCTCTCCCAATTTATAGGGTTTATTTTTGTTGTTCAGATGAGAGATAAGCCCTTGATTCGTGTGGAATGTTTGTTGTTTGGTTTTTAGTTTTTCTTTTTTTTTCCTTTTAGTTTTCCCAAATAGGCTGGCTTTGAACTCATGATCCTTTTGCTCCCACCTCCTAGCGTGCACCCCCATACCTGGATTATAAACTCTGTATAGTCACGCATCACTGAATTCTCTGCATCTATGTGAGCTGTGTATGCTATTAAACTTTGTTTTTCTTTGCTTAATTAAATGTCTTTTAATTTGAAAGAACCCAGATAGATAGAGAATGTAGGAGGTAGAAGAAAAAAGTGTTTTTTATCCCCCTTTCCTATACCTGTCAGGAAATCCAAAATCATGTTTAGGTGCAAACAAAATAGAAAGATGTGCAGAGAAGGTGTTGCAGTGGCCATCACTGGCCCAGCCAGAGGCAAGATGCTTGTTGCTTCCAGCACAGGACTTTCCCTGGAGCAGAGGCTGGATAGGATTGCAGTGGACATAACTACCTTGATTTCCTTTGAAGACTCTGCAGTAAAGAACGTTTCTTATGCCACAGGAAGCCAGGAGGGTAAATATTGATCTATACTGAAGTCTGACTCATAAAGAGGCTCTGCTAGCCTATTGAGGCGATGAGAAACTTGGAGAAAAATGAACATTCATCATTTAGAATTTGTAATCATTAAAAGAGAAATCTGGGCCTAATCAGGCATCAACTTTTAAAATAAATATAAATGTATTTTCACAACCTCAGACTGCAAAAAATTTAGCAATAGCTAACATTTGATGGAGTACCTGCCAATTTTTAACTCAGTCGTGTAGTAGGTGTTTACAGGTATGCTCATCTTACAGATGAGGCAACTGAGGCATAGCATTGCTCAAGGTGACTGCATTCGTTACATTTCTGTTTCTGTGATAAAACACCATGACCAAGGCAACTTATAGAAGGAAGAATTTATTTGGCTTATGGTTCCAGAGGGATTAGAGTCTGTTGTGACAGGGAGACATGGTGGCAGAGGTGGACTTGGCAGAGAGCTGAGCACTCACATGTTCAAGCAGGCACAGGAAGCAGAGAGAGACTAGAATTGGGCATGGCTATACTCTCAAAGCCTGTCCCCAATTGTGTGCTTCCTCCAGCATGGCCACACGTCCTAAAGGTTCATGACCCTCTCCAAATAGCACCTCAAATTGGGGACCAAGTGTCCATACTTGGAGCCTATGGGAGACATTCTCCTTCAAACCACCACAGGGACACTCCTACATGTGGCAACACTGGCCTGGAAGGAGCCCAGGCAGTCTGTCTTTAGAGCCCAAGACCCTCACTGGAGACCCTGACCACCTTCCCATCACTGTTTAGATGTGTCCTCCTTGGTTAATGCTCATCTGTCTTCTTTTCTGAACCTGTGATCATTGCCATTTGACTTTAGAGTACAGAAATACTGCAAGGTTTGAAATAGGTAAAAGTAGGTTGTTGGAAATTTGGAAACCATCTGATTTTATAGATATGCCCCTCACTTGCTAAGGCCACATCAGCCTCAGTTCTACAGAGATACGAGTTAACGTGTAGAAAACGAGGAGTAATGTAAATATAATTCCACGATGACAATGAGAACCAACTCCTGCAGAATGCGACCCTGGGTTGTCGGGTAGAGACTGACCAGCTTTTCCAGTTTTTCCTCTTTTTAGATTCATTTCAGTTTTTCTTATCTGACTATAAATATGTGATGGTTGGAGTTCTCATTGGAACTGGATAGAATATTTTATTGGCTTCAGTTAAATGAGTTATATTGCATTTAATATAACTTCTTTTTGTAATGCATTAAGTCAAATCCATTTTCTTTTTATAATTGCATGCACATGTGCAATGTGTTATGGTCATATTCACCTTCCATTACCCCCATCTCTACCCCATGCTGACCTCTTCCTTCCTGACTGGTCCCCTCCTGGAGGTGGGGGGAAACCCATTGAGTTTAGTTAGGGTTGCTTGTATGAGCATGGGCAGGGGCTTGTGCTGGACAGCTTTAGTTTTCAACTTGATAGACCTGGGTAGAGGGAACTCTAAGTGAGGAATTTCCTCCATTGGATTGACCTGTGGGCATGTCTGTGGGGCACTTTCTTGATTGTTGAGTGATGTGGGTGGTGCTACCCCTGGGCAGGTGGTCTTGCACTGTGTGAAAAAGCAGGCTGGGCATGGGCTAGAGGAGCGAGTCAGTAAGCAGTGGACCTCCATGGTCTGTGCTTCAGCTCCTGCCCCCAGACTCCTGCCCTGAGTTCCTGGTTTGGCTTCCCTCCGTGATGAACTGTGACCTGCGAAATGTAAGATAAAATAAACCCTTTCCTCCCCAAGTTGGTTTTTTAATCACACCAATTGAAAAAAACCTAGGTCAGGGTTATTTACTAGCACATGTGTAGTGGCTACAAGATGCTGAAGAAACAGAAGCCGCTCCCTGGCAACTGTTAACTGCCAACACTCCTGGAGGGGGGGGTGCCTCGTGAGCCCCTCCCTTATTCTTGAGGAACTAACACAATTTTTTTTTACACTATGTATTTTATTTTGGTCTTTTTTTTTTTTTCAGACAGGGTCTCCCTGTAGCCCCAGCTGGCCTGGAACTCACTTTGTGGACCAGGCCCAGCCTTGAGCTCACAGAAATCCACCTGCCTCTGCCTCCTGAGTGCTGGGATTGAAGGTGTGCACCACTACACCGCAGGCCTTAAATTTATTTTTAACATTGGTAAAATCATTTAAATTCTTTGAACCTCAGATCCACTTCAGTCCTTTTCTTATTTCTTTCTTTTTTTTCTTTTCCTTGTGTGTCTATGTTTTGAGACAGGGTCTTGCTATGTAGCCCCAGCTGGCCTGGAACTTGCTATGTAGACCAGGCTGGCCTTCAACTCACAGAGATCTGCCTGCTTCTGCGTTCTGAGTGCTGGGATTAAAGACGGGCACCACCACACACAGATCCACTTCATTCTCTTCCTGGACTATATTTGATTGACTGGAGCACATTTAGAGGTATTAGAGACACATTCCTCTTAATAATTCTGCCTCTTACCAGATGAGGGGTATGCAAGAGTGTTACAGTTTGAATCTGAAATGTGAACACAGGTTGTGTGTTTGAGCCTTTGTTCCCCAGCTGGTGGCACTGTTTGGGAAGGATAGGGAACCTTCAGGAGGCTGTAGGAAGTGGTTGCTCTGGTTACGCTTTGGGCCTCTACTTTCTGTCTAAGCTCTCTGTACTTCCTGATCTGCCCATATGTGACAGGCCAAGTGGCAATCTCCCACCTCCACAGTTGGCTCTAGTTGGGATAGACTGCATTCCTTTAAACTAGGGACTAAACGAAACCTTAAAGTTGCTTTAGCGGGCATTTAATACAGTAATAAGAAAAAGAATACAGTAATGATCTAGAGAAAGAAGCACCAAGAAGAAAATTTTGAGGCTAAAAAAGGACATTTTTGCATGAGCTCTTTATAAATATATGAAAGGTCTTCAAAAGAGAGGACATGAAAAACCTGTTATGAGACTTGTCAAAACGATAAGACAGAATTAAGTGGGGACTGTTGACGTCAATACAAGGATTCTTGAAGTGGAGTTTGCCTGGCGGAAGGAGATTGGCTTAAGTCTAAATACAGCACGAGCAAGGGCAGAGGAGCCAGGGGGCAGGTGCAGAGAAGTGATGGATGGAAAATCACTACAAAATACCAGAGATGTGGAGGATTCCAGTAAATCAGACTGACAGGATCCTAGCTGAAGCAGGCCAGTATGACTGGACCTCAGCTGAGAGATGGATGAAGTATGAGGGGTTTGGTCAGGTAATAGGATGGAAGACTTGCCTAAGGACAAGGTCCTGGCAGGATCAGAGGAACCTGACAGAGGTTTGTTGAGAGGGAGAGAGACAAAGCCTATGTCAGTGATTATGACACACACACACACACAAACCAACCAAAAAAAACCCTCAAAACAAAAAGCAAACCCAAAATTTTGGAGCAGGCCTAGAAGGATGTGCAACCAAATGAAGGTTCTTGAAAATGCTGACAAATGAAGGACTTTTCCAAGTTTACAACAGAAGTCCGAGAAAGAAGGCCTGCTTCCAGGCTGTTTGATTTCTATCTTTTCTACCAAGAGTCTCAGTGGGAAATGACGTGGATGTTGAAGTTCTCAATCCATATGAGGATGACCTCAGGGTGTGTTTCCAGGTTCACTGTTAAGACATGTTGAAGGACTGGGCTGACTTTCACAGTCTTGAGGGCTTGGTGAGTTCAGAAGCCTCATACTTTTGTGAATGTCCTGCAAAATCCTGGGTTAATTGATATGCTATTACTCTGGGAGAGGTAGTATTAGGTAACATATGAAGTTCTGAAATTATTGTAGGGTGAACTGTGAGCTAAAATCTAGAACTTTGTAAAATTCAATGTAAAACCCAACATTTAGGATTAATCAGTTGCATAAGGAATGAGAGACCTGGCTTAGGAATGGCTGCCAAAACTGCTTCAATGGGTTTTAAGCAACTGTCCATTCCATTCAGATCAGTATGATATGGCTTCCAATAAAGAGATGTTGGGCAGATAAGATGGCTCAGCAAGCAAAGATGCTTGTAGCCAAGCCTGATGATCTGAGTTTGATCCCTGAGACCCATATGGTAGAAGGAGAGAACTGAGTCCTACAAGTTGTCCTTTGGCTGCCAAATATATACTGCTGGGGGGGGGATGGGGGGAGAGAGAGAGAGAGAGAGAGAGAGAGAGAGAGAGAGAGAGGAAGAGAGGAAGAGAGAAAGGAGAGAGAGAGAGGAAGAGAGGGACAGGGAGAGGGAGGGAGAGAAAGAGAAAATATAATATACTAAAAAAAGTGGACTGGAGAAATGGCTCAGTAGTTAAGAGCACTGACTGCTCTTGCAGAGGACCCAGGTTCAATTCTCAATACCCACATGGTGGCTAACAACCATCCATAACTCCAGTTCCAGGAGAATCAAATACCCTCTCTGACTTCTGCAGACACTGCATGACATAGGTGCACTTGTATACATGCAGGTGATACACTCATACACATATACATACACACACACACACACACACATATATATATATATATTGGTCTTTTTGAGACAGGTTCTCTCCATAGCCCCAGCTGTCCTGGAACTCACTATGTAGACCAGGCTAGCCTTGAACTCACAGAGATCCACCTGTGCTGGGATTAAAGGTGTGCACCACCACACCTGGCTACATATACACATATTTTTATAATAAAAATAAATAAAATATTAAAAAATAAGAATAAAGTGAACTGGAGAGATGACTCAGTGGTTAAAAGCAGTAGCTGCTCTTGCAGAGGACCAGGGTTAGATTCCTAGTACCCATATGGCAGCTAACAACCATCCATAACTCCAGGGGAATCCAACACTTTCTTGCGATCTCCCATGGGCATTGTACAACATGGATGCACTTACATGTAAGAAATACATTAAAATACATAAAATAAAAATAAATAAAAACATATTTTTTGGTCTCTTTGAGACAGAGTCCCCCTGTAGCCCCAGCTGGCCTGGAACTCACTATGTAGACTAGGCTGGCCTTGAACTCACAGAGATCGGCCTGCCTCTGCCTCCCAAATTCTGGGATTAAAGGCGTGTGGTACCACATGCCGCAGCCAAATAAAATAATTTTTTTAAAAAAGAATAAAGTGATGATGTCTTAAGCTGAGTTCCTGGGAATGCAAAAGATATAGTGTACAGTAGCCTGATAGGGCAATGCCTGCAAAGCTGTGCTTAGCCCTACTCTTAGAGGTCTGTGGAGCTGGGGACAGAATCCAGGGCCTCATGCATGCTAGGGCAAGCATTTTACCCTTGAACTACAGTCTTGGCTTAACTCTTGTTTTGTTTTAGTGAGACAGTTGTTCCATGTAGCCCTGGTTAGACTGATACTTGGTGTGTAACTCAGGCTGACCCAGAACTCACCACGATCCTGTTTCCTCAGCCTCCCCAGTATGGGGATCACAGCACATAATGAAATGCCTGGATCCCAGCCTGATTCTTGTGTTTGTTTGTTTGTTGTTTTTTTTTTTTAATTGAAGTAGCAAAATAGATAGCCAGGGTACCTGATCCAAGTCTCAGCTCTTTTGTTTGACTAGCTCTAGAAACCTGGGCAAATTATTTAACCTTTCTACATTGATGCTTTCTAATTTGTGTGGCAATGATAATTAACATGGCTGCAGTTTGAGAGAGAGAAAGAGAGAGAGAGAGAGAGAGAGAGAGAGAGAGAGAGCAAAACTTCTCTAAGCCTCTGAGATTGCATTTGGTAGAGTGTAGTTTATTTCACAGATATAAATTCCTTAATCTTTAACATCCAGAAAAAGAATGCTGTCTGGAAACTGTTTGCAGCACTCCAACACTCCAACAGTTTCAAGCTTTGGGATTTCTGCTGTCTGGAAAGATTTATGACTTACAGATAACCCCTGGTGATAGCCCTCTGGTGATTGCTCCCAGAGATTGCCCCATAGCAATCCATCACATATCACTTAACATATGAGCAGGCCCCAGCACCAATCTTATTTCATGCATAATAACTTGTGTAACAGAGCTTACTGAAAATCATCTTAAAAAGGTACTTCAACGCCAGGCGTGGTGGTGCATGCCTTTAATCCCAGCACTTGGGAGGCAGAAGCAGGGCATGTCTCTGTGAAATCAAGGCCAGCTGGTATATATATCGAGTTCCAGGACAGCTGGTGCTACAGGGAGACCCTGTCTCACAACAAAACAAAACAAAAACAAAAACGTTACTTCATTTGAACCCATTGTTCTCCATTTCTCTTTAAAAATCCAGTGAAATGGCTCTGAGTCCCATCCCCCAGAGCCCATGGAAAAAAAAGGTCAGGTGCACAGTGCAGAATTCCAGGCCCAGGAGCAGGCAGAGACAGGAGGGTCCCAGAGCCAAGTCTACTTGAATGAACTCCAGGGTCAGTGTATTAGTTACTTTTCTGTTGCTGTGATAAAAACACTGACCAAAGCAACTTATAGAAGAAAGAGTTTATTTAACTTATGGTTCCAGAGGGATTAGAATCCATCGTGGTGGGGAGGCATGGTGGCAGGAGGTGGCTGGAGCAGAGAGCAGAGTACTCACATCTTCAAGCAGGCACAGGAAGCAGAGAGCGACTGAAAACATGGCAAGGCTTAAAAACTCGCAGAGCCCACCCCCAGTGACGTGCTTCCTCCAGTAAGGCCACACCTAAAACGTCCCAAAACAGCGCCACCAACTGGGGACAAAATGTCCCGATACTTGGAGCCTATGGGGGACATTTTCATTCGAACCACCACAGTCAGTGAGAGATTCTGTTTCAAAAAACAAGATGGGGGCCAGTGAAATGGCTCAGTGAGTAAAAGCACTTGTCACACAAGCCTGAGAACCTGGGTTCAATCCCAGGAACCCAGGGAAAGGCAGAAGGAGAAAACTGACTACACAAAGTTGTCCTCTGACCTCCAGTCCTGTGCTGTGCATCAGTGCCTCCACCTCCCATTTTATATGCACACCAATAATAATAAAGTTTAGAACCAAACAAAAAAAAGATAGAGAGCAATTAAGGAAGACCCCTGGCCTCCACATATGTGCACACACTATTAGTCACTTTTCTGTTGCTGTGATAGAAACACTGACCCAAGCAATTTATAGAAGGAAGAATTTATTTGAGCTTATGATTCCAGGGGAATTACAGTCCGTCATGGCAGGGAGGCATGGTGGCTGGAGGTGGCTGGAGCAGGAACAGCAGAAGCTAACTCTCACATCATCACCAGGCACAGGAAGTAAGAGGGTGACTGGAGATCCTGCAAGGCTTAAGAACTCTCAGAGTCCAGCCCCAGTGATGTGCTTCTTTCAGGATAGCCACACCTTCTAACCGCCCCCCCCCAAGACAGTGCCATCATCTGGGGACAAAATGTCCAAATACTTGGAGCCTATGGGGGACATTTTCAGTCAAACCACCACATTCCACCCCCAGCCCCCAAAGGCTCATGATCATATAAAATGCATTTGGTCCAACTTTAAAAGTCCCCATAGTCATTATCAGTCTCAATACTATTCAAAAGGCTGCAGTCCAAGTCTCTTCTGAGACTCAGGGAAATAACTGTAATCCCCATGTAAAATCAAAAGACAAATTTCATACTCCTAACATACAGTAGAACTGAACACACATTACCATTCCAAAAGGGAGGAAGAGAAGCACAGTAAGGAAATACTGGACCAAAACAAGACCAAAAACCACTGCTAGTGGAGTCTCAATAAATGGGGAATCTTTTGATGAGTTGTGTAATATTTATTGATGGTTGTAATTTTGGCAGATGCTAATAGAAACAATACTTTGACCATTGGCACAGCTGGTTTCTTTAGACAGGCACCTGGCAAACTAGCAGAGAGCCCCTCAGCTATGCTCTTAGTTTTGCATCTTCTCCACACAAACATCAAATTTTCAAATGGCAGCCACTGTTCTTGAAGGGAACCAAGTTCAAGGTGAGCTAGGAAGTGACTTGACCTTGCTTCCAGTCTCTAGCAAACTAGTTAGTACCTTGAAATATGAGTGTGGGGGTGGTGATGATTTTTTAAAATAAAAAAACCCCCTGCAGCATTTTCCTTTCAGTTGGAGGCTTAACTGGGTGTGGTCTTGCCCTGGAGGCACTCTCTGCATTGTTTAAGTTTGAATCTCTAAGCTCCTCCTTAATCACTTTAATCTCTTTAGCAATGAGATCCTCTCCATCTCATGCCTGGGCTCCAACATTAATCTTCCTAGTGCTCTTTTTCAATCCAAACTATACTTCTTTCTGCCCCATTTGCTCTCTTTCACTATAGATCTGCATAATATTCATTAATAGCCATGCCACCTTTTCTACATTAGGTTGTCTTGAAATTTCTTCCATCAAAAAAATTAGTCCATTGCTTTTCAATTTAGCCTCAGGTAAGCTTTTAGGTCGAGGGCAGACTCCAGCCAGACTCTGCCAAAATATCCCAAGTGCTGCTTAAGTCCTTATTTCCCTCTGGAACTGCATTGTTCTGAGCACAACTTTCTTCCAGGCCCCTACTAGAATGGCCTGTTAAGCTCCACTTACAGCAATCAACCACTTTTCTAGCCCAACCTTCTAGAGTCTTCCACATTTCTTCAAAACCCCACATGGTCAGGCTCTTCACAGCCAACAGCCCACTCTCTGGTACCAATTACTGTATTAGTCACTTTTCTGTTGCTGTGATAGAAACACTTACTGCAGCAATTTATAGAAGGAAGAGTTTATTTGAGCTTACAATTCCAAGGGAATTACAGTCCGTCATGGCAGGGAGGCATGGTGGCTGGAGGCGGCTGGAGCAGGAGCAGCAGAAGCTAAGCTCTCACATCATCACAGGCACAGGAAGCAAGAGAGCAACTGGTGATCCCGCAAGGCTTAAGAACTCTCTAAGCCCACCCCTAGTGATATGGTTCCTCCAGGACAGCCACACCTTCTAAAACCCCTCAAAACAGCACCATCATCTGGGGACAAAATGTCCAAATACTTGGAGCTTATGGGGGACATTTTCATTCAAACCACCACACACATGTACACATGCACTCATGTATACATTCACACACAGCCCAGTCCCCTTTTCCTTTCATGGAACATTTGCTTGGGTTTCCAGCTGAACCTGTATCTTCTGATTAGCAAATCTTTGATTTTTTAACATTATTTTGATATCTTGGCTTACATTTGTAAAATGGGGATGATAAAAATTGTATCTATCTGATGGGGCAGTTAGAGGATTTGATAGATATAAATGTGACTATGTGCATCACTTCCAAAGGTGTCTGGCTCTGAGAGACATGTTGCTGGTACTGCTGGTGCTGGTGTGGAGCTGTGGTACCACCATCACCGTCTTTAAAAGGAGCCTGTCAGAGTTCCAAAGAGACACAATGGGAATGTTAATCTGCGCTGCATCAGGGTGGGAGGTAGAGTGCTGACTCAGTTATCCTCTTGATAGCCCCACCAGCCCTGTCAAGACACCCCTTATTATGGCCAGCTTCTTTGGGGACTTTCCAAGTTGGATGCTCAAAGTCTTACTTTTTTTGTCCTTAGACTTTAGAAATTGTCTAGTTAAGTGTCCTAGTTTTATTTGTCATTGTTTTACAGGTGTGATCTATCATACCAAGCAGAAGTTAAGAAACCAATGTCCCAGGAACCAGGTGTGGTGATGTAATCTCAGGACTCAGGAGGCTGGGGCAGGAGGTCTGTTGCAAATTCAAGGCCAGTATGGACTGTATAGCCAGTACCAGACCAGCCAGGGTTACATAGTGAGATCCTATCTCAAGCACTGGCGCACATAGACACACAGACACACAGACACACACACACATACACAGAGTGAGAGAGAGACAGAGAGAGAGAGAGCGAGAGAGAGAGCAAACCACACAATTCACAGTAGCCAGGATGTACAGATGAAGTTAAATACCCATCAAAGGACAAATCAATAAGGTACATACGCAGAACAGAGCCTGAAAAAGGAGAAATCCTGTCGTTGTGACAGCATGGATGAATTGGGGGGGGGGGCACTTTGTTAAGTGAAATAAGCCAGGCACCAGGAGAGAATGCTGCCTGGCTTCTTGTAAGTGTAGAGAGTTGAGCTCCACAGTGACTGGGGCAAAGTGACTCCTGGTTAAAAGCATAGTGGTTACCTTAGAAGGATAAGCTTTAATGATTGCTGTACAGAATAGTGACTTATTACAATAAATAATAATGCATTGTACATTTCAAAATAGTTCAAAGGATTTTTAAAAAAATATTTTATTTTATGTGTATGAGTGTATTGCCTGCATGTATGTAAGTGCACCCATGTCATGCAATGACCACAGAGGTCAGAGA
>NW_008329365.1:2684331-2685411 GCF_000622305.1 Nannospalax galili
GTCCTCTGCAAGAGCAGTCAGTGCTCTTAACCACTGAGCCATCTTTCCAACTTCTCAAAGGATTAAAAAAAATATTTTAGTATTATTTTTATGTGTATGAGTACTGCCTGCATGTATGTAGGTATCTGAGCAATGCCTTTGGAGGTCAGAAGAAGGTGTCATATCCCTGGAACTGGAGTTATGGATGGTTGTTAGCCACCATGTTGCTGCTGGGTCCTTTGCAAGAGCAGTCAGTGCTCTTAACCACTGACCATCTCTCCAGTCCCCAAAAGATAGGTTTTTTTTTTGTCCTTTGGAGACAGGGTCTCTCTGTAGCCCCAGGAGTCCTGGAACTCACTATGTAGACCAGGCTGGCCTCAAATTCACAAAGATCCACCTGCCTCTGCCTCCCAAGTGCTGGGATTAAAGGCATGCGCCACCAAGTGCTGCTCAAAATGTAGATTTTTAAAGCATTTTTGTTGCACAAAAATAGTATGTGAGGTGATGAACTTGTTAATGAATCTAGTTTAATCAGTTCAAATTATAAACACATATCAAAGAATTACATTGGCCAGGCATAGTAGTGCGTGTCTGTAATCCTAGCATTTGGGGGCAGAGTCAGGAGGATCATGAGTTCAAGGCCAGTCTGGCTTTAAATAGCCAAATTCAAGACCAGCCTGAGCCATATAACCATAAGCCCCAGAAAACCTGACTCAAAAAACCAAAACAGCAATAAACCATGGTATTGTAACCTACAAATATATATTGTCAATGGAAAACAACAGTAACAAAAAAAAAAAACTGAAGCTGGGCCTAGTGACACAGGCCTGTAATCCCTGCTACTCAGGAGGCTAACTCAAGACTAGCCTGGGCTACTGAGTGATTTCAAAGTCAGTGAGAGCCTGTTTTTAATTTTTTAATTATTTTTATTTTATGTGTATGTGTGTATTGCCTGCGTGTAGGTAAGTGCACCCATGTTGTGCAATGCCTGTAGAGGACAGAAGAGATTGTCTGATCCCCTGGAACTGGAGTTGCGGACAGTTGTTAGCGGCCATGTAGGTGCTGGGATTTGAACCCAGGTCTTCTGCAAGAACAACCAGT
>NW_008329365.1:2686954-2713211 GCF_000622305.1 Nannospalax galili
TTTGCAAATAGCAGGCATACAGCCTCTCATATACTAAATTATAACACTAATACAATACAAACACTATGTAAACAGTTGCTATGCTGTACTGTTCTGTTCAGTGGTAAGGTTTGGATAGGAAGTATTCCCTGGAAAGGCTCCTGTCTACTGCCAAAATATATTTTAAATGTTATAGTATTTGCAAATAGCAGGCATACAGCCTCTCATATACTAAATTATAACACTAATACAATACAAGCACTATGTAAACAGTTACTATGCTGTACTGTTCTGTTCAGTGGTAAGGTTTGGATAGGAAGTATTCCCTGGAAAGGCTCCTGTCTACTGCTTGGTGCCCAGTTGGTGATGCTATTTTGGGAGGTGCTAAAAACTTTAGGAGATGGGGTCTAGTTGGATGAAGTAGGTCACTGGGGGTAGTTCCTTGGGGATACTTTGGTGTCTCCTTTTTACTTCCTGTCTTCCATGAAGTGAACGTCCTTTGGCACGTACTCCCATGGCTATAATAATAGGCCTAGCAACACTGATTCAAGTAACTGGGGACTGAGTCCTCTAAAGTTAATCTTTCCTTCGCTCACTGTTTCAGGACTCCTCACAGGTGTTCTGTTGTAGCAACAGAAAAGCAACTAAGGAAATGTGCAGAAAAAAAATCTGCACATATTCAGCACAAATACAACTTTTCTCTCTGAATACTTTTGATCAGTGTGGTGGGTTGAATGAGAATGTCCCCCATAGGCTTCAGGTATTCAGACATTTTGTCCCCAGTTGGTGGCTCTGTTTAGGGAGGTCTTAGAAGGTGTGGCCTTGCTGGAGTAAGCATGTCAGTGGGGGTGGGCTTAGAGAATTCTTAAGCCTTGCTGGATCTCCAGTTGTTCTCTTGCCTGCTTGAAGATATGAGCGCTTAGCTTCTGCTCATACACCAGCCATCTCTGCCGCCATGCTGTCCCACCACAATGAACTCTTGGCCCTTTGGAACTGTAAACTAAATAGATTCTTCTTTTATGAGTTCCCTTGGTCATGGTGTTTCTATCACACCAACAGGAAAATAGCTAATTCAATTAGCATTTGGTTGAACCCATGATTATAGAACCACTCTGCAGATACAGAACCAAATTGTATATCTATGAATTTCGGGTTAAAACCTTTCTGTCTTCATAAATCCCTTTGACCGTCCTCTCAGGAGCTGCTGTTTCCTGGTTTGAGGCGCCTTTCCAAGACTACTCCCAAGCCTTTCCCACTGGGTGTCAATGGTGACCTTCTGTTGGGCACCCCACCCCAAGTCTATCTGGTTAGTCCTCTTTACAGTCTGTTTGCTTTCTACCCTTGGCCTGAGCATCTCAGTCTTACAGCCTCTTTCCTGAGGTTTTTTGCTCAGGCAGGTTAGTAGACTCTTCTGTGTTGGCCTGGTGAATTTGTTGTTCTCTCTTACCAAACACGAGAGTAGATTCTGTTCCACAACTTCATGCTAAGGGACTCACTTAGAACTCACCGCTTCCCTGTGCGCTGATGTTCCTCATGGTTGTTAGTTTTACCAGGTTAGTCCAGGAGAGGCCATTTAACTAGTAGGATTAAGCTGATGTGTGGGATCCCATAGAATTTTAAAGACTGTAACAGTAGGTAGAATGCAGTGTTTCCAATAGAAAATATTCTGAGTTCTGACTTGGAATGCTGGGATTCCTTTAACTGTCTGTAGGGAGTCTGAGCCCACTCCCCCAACTCTCTCATTAAAGTTTTTCAAAAGTTACACTTTTTTGAGTTATCACACCATGCAGTGATAACTCACTGTGTTTTCTTATCATTTCCTACATCAGCACTGTGAGGTGGGGCCTGTTGTTACACATTTCAGATAAGGAGGTCAAGGCTAAGGGAACTGACCCCAGTGGCTTTGGATGAGAGGATCTAGTAAAATAAAGTCTGGTAAGTCCTAGGAAAGGAAGTGAATCCTAGAAATTGGAAGGGTAAGCACAAACCCAGAGTTGAGGCAGCATATGCAATAAAGATTGGGGCCGGCCTGGGAATGGTGGGGACAAGTGGCAGTGGGACATGGTAGAGGCCACTTGGCTCAGGGTGAGAGATTCCTAGGCATGTATTCCCTTCCTTCATGACCTGACTTTGACAAAGAGACACTCAGATTTCCTAAGACCCCCCCAAACACATCAAGAAAACACACACAGATATATACAGAGACACACAGACAGATACATACAGACCGATACATACACACAGACACAGACACCCACACACACATGTAGACACATGTAGACACACACAAACATACAGAAACGCAGACACACACATACAGAAACGCAGACACACACATACACACACACACACACACAAACACACACACACACACACGCTGCCTTGTTCTTTTCATCCTTCCTCTCATTTCCACCCAAACTTCATCTGGATAAACCAGAGAGAATGGGAGAATTGTTGAGAATTTTCAGTAAGAATGTGGCAGTATACTGGGCACGGTGGCAGGTACTGTTAGTCCCAGCACACAGGAGACAGAGGTGGGTGGATCTCTGTGAGATTGTGGCCAGCCTGGTTCTACATAATGAGTTCTAAGTCAGCTAGGGCTACAGAGAGACCCTGTCTCCAAAATCCCAAACCAACCAACTAACCAAACCCACAAATAACAAAAATAATGTGGCAGTAAGTTTCAACAATCAGCTCTGGAGGTGTCCGGGATGATACTGTACAGTTCATCAATGGCCCCAACTTTTCACCCTCCCTGAATCCATACCTGTTGTTATGAAATCTCAGAACACAAGCCTGTCCCTCTAAGTCAATGGTCACTCTTAAGGACCAGCTATCAGGCCACACCTCCCTGCAGCTCTCTCTGGGACAATGAGTTAAGCAGTCTGTGTTGTGCTGTGACTTGATAGCTCTCAATCTATGGTGCTTGGTTCCTTCATGCTCTTTGTCACATATGCCATGCTGAACAACTTCTGGCCACCCCCTGAAAAATTATTAAAGTCTGATATCCCCTTTGCTCTGAGGATTTCTCAGAAGACCCTTAAGGCAGGTCTCTGAAGAGACCCCTCTGGCCTCACAACCCCCAATCCCTCTCATGGAGGCTATATTTTTCTCTCTCCCTGTCTCTATCATTTCCACTTTTTTTTTGTCTTTGAGACAGGGTCTCCCTGTAGCCCCAGCTGACCTGGAACTCACTATGTAGACCAGGCTGGCCTTGAACTCACAGAGATCTGCCTGCCTCTGCCTCCCGAGTGCTGGGATTAAAGGCATGCGCCACCACACCCTCCCACTCTTTTTTAAAAAATATTTTTAATTGAATTTTTTTGTGTATTTCATACAGATAATCATTTTTATATCCCCTTCCCCTTTGGCACCCTCCCATAGCCCCTCTCCCCCACTGGAATTCATACGTTCTGTCATTTATGTTAAGGCCTAACATGTAAAGTTAGTGTCCTCAGATGTCCCTCAGTGCAAGTTCATCTACTGGGATTTGGTCAGCCTATCTAGAGTCCCTCTCTTTAAGAACAGCTCTTCCTCACCCAGCAGTAATCAGCTGCCACTAATTCTTTGACTAAGATTGGGGCCTGCTGTTCATTTCCACAGTTCTGTGCTGGATTTTTGTTTGCTTGAGTTTGCATGGGTCTTGTGCATGCTGACTCCATTGCTATGGGTTTGTATGAGAAGGGTCCCAGGCATCTGTAGGACTGTTTCCATATGGTCATGCATCTCCTTTCTGGCTTTTATACTCTTTCTGCCCCCTCTTCCACAATGGTCCCTGAGCCCTGGGTGGATGGGTTTTAATATAGGAGTCCTGTCCAAGGACCCACAGTCTGCAGGCTCTTATTCTCTGCATTTTGGCCATTTGTGACATTTTGAGTTCCTGGCCCTCTGTTGCATGAGGGAGTTCCTTGATGGGAGTTGAAAGATGCATTGGTGTTCTCTTCATCCCTTCTATGTTCCATGAGCCTTAGGTGTAGTGGCTGCATTGTAGATGTGCCACTTAGACTTGGGCAATTCACAGACAATCTCTGTGTGTGACCAGTTGTGGAACTCTAATTAGCTCTGTCTCTTGAAAAAGAAGCTTCTTTGATGGGTGGTGACTGGGATACTTGTTTATAAATTTAAGGATCCATATTTTGCACATAGTAAGAAATTACATTTGTCTAGGGATGTGACAGCGTTGTAGCTTTCTCTAAGATCTATGACCTATCCGGCTATGTGTATTTGGCTAGGTTTACAGTACCACATGAGTTTCCTCCCATTGAGTGGGCTTTAAGTCCAATTAGGTAGCTGTTGATTACTCCCAAAATAAAAGGACCACTACTGCCCCAGTGTCATTTGCTGTGCTGGTCATTGATGTGGTTTTTAGGCCCTGAAGCTGAGGTTGGACCATCCATTGATGTTTTCCCTTAGCAGCTTCTATAGTGCTCTCCAAAACTACGAGAGCTAGCCTTCAGGGAAGGTGGCTTACAGGTCAGTCCTTGCTCCGTTGCTCCAAATCTCACTCCCATTCATAATGAAACTCTTCTTCAGATTTTAAGGGGAAGGCGTTCCTTCCCTTTATGGCCCTGGTCATGTTTGCTTCAAACATTATACCATTTTCCACCGAATGCTCTCCCTCCCACCTTGAAGCCTGATCTTGGTCTCTAGGCTTTCTCCCAATCAAAATCATTCCTCAAGGATAACTGTGTGTCAGCATCCTTTCCTGGGCTGACTGCTGCTCTTCTATCTGTATGAGTTTTGACACATAGCTTTGTATGGGTAGAATGTCCTGCCCTGTTTCCTGATTCTGGGCCCAGTGGTGTGACTTGTTTGGCTTTGGTGGAATAAGAGCGATGCCTCCAGCCCAGTCTTGAGAGGCAATTGTCCATAAGAGCATGCTTTCTTGTGCTCCTCTGCCATCCCGTAACATACTCAAGGCAAGCCTGTTGAGGATGGGCAACATGAAACAGAGTCAAATCTCCAGGTGATCTTAAGGAACCCAGCCTATCTAGGTGAACACATACACAGGAGACTTAAGTTCAGCTGAGTCCTGCAAACTGCTGATAAGTGAATTTATTTTTGTGTGCTCTGAATTTTTTAAAAAACATAGCTTTGGGGGCTGAAGTGATGGCTCAGAGGTTAAAAACACTAGATACTCTTGCAGAGGATCTGGGTTGGGTTCCCAGCAACCACAAGGCAGCTAACAACCATTGTAACTCCAGATCCAGAGGATCTGATGCCCTCTTTTGGCTTCCATGGGCACTGCATGCACATAGTGTACTTACATGCATGCAGGCAAAACCCTCATTCCAAATAAAAATAAAACTTTCAATATAGATTTTAATTTATAAGGGTTTTTAGGCAATTGTAGATTGATATGCAATTGTTTAAGAAATAACAGAAACCCCTTGATCCCTCTACCCAGTTTCCCTCAATGGCAACATACAGAACCACAGTAGTGTCATTACCTATTAAGTCACAGTTCTTGCTCATCCTTATGCTCCTGTTTCAAAGCCTCAGCCCCTCCTTCTGCTTCTGCTCCCGCTCCCTCAGTGACTGTTGACAACTGTTGATCTCTTTTTCCATTTCTATGATTTTGCCAATTCAAGAATGGTATACAAATAAAACCATGCCGTGTGCAACCTTTAATGACTGGTTTGTCCCTCTACAACACTCAGCATAAACCTCTAGAGATTCATCCATCCACCTTGTTTTGCTTAACAATTTGTATGTTTTATTGCTGAATAATATTGTATGATATGGTATATTCCATTTACACATTGAAAGACACGTAGCTTGCTCCAGTTTGGAACTATTATGAACACAGCTGCTATTTGGGTATGAATTTTTGTGAGACTATGTTTTTGTTTTGTTTTACTTTGTTTTGTTGAGATAAGGTCTTGCTATGTAAGCCCAGGCTGACCTTGAACTTATGGTCCTGCTGCCTCTGAATGCTGGGATTATAGACATTTGCCACTACACCCAGTTGAATATTAGTTTTTATTGTCTCATGATAAATGCTCCAGGAGCTCAGCTGTGAAGCAGGATAGAAAGATAGGGAAATTACAGTGACGTGGGAAGAAAAGCTTGGGCTACGGAAGGGGACCTGCATCCCGGGATCACATCTGCTTTTTTCTACTTCAGATGCCACAGAAAAAGCCCAAATGGCCATGGAGACAGTATGTTTTCCAAGGCATCTTGTCAATGACAGTAAATAAATCCTGCTCACTTAGAGCCAGCTGATACATTCCTAAAGATACTTCAAGTCAAGGACAGAAAATAAACTGCTTATTGAGGGCCAAAATGATATGTAATATTTAGTTTGCAGCACATCCCTCTCATTCCTAAGGCTAAACAATACCCTTATAAATTCTCTATAAAACTTTAAGAAAAACCCCTTAATGTAAAAAAAAAAAAAAAAAAAAAAAAAAAAGAGGGAAGAGTTTTGTAGCAGCCTTTAGAGGTGTAACTTGAGAGTCACCAGAAACCTTTATATACCCATTGTAAAGACCTTATTTGAGACTCTGCACTGAGAAGCCCATGTCCACACTTGGGGATGTCTTGTTCTTTCCCTGATTGCCTCTCTTTCCATTAGCCCTTGTACTTACAATCTGTGTTTTAAAAACATTTCTTAGGCTGGAGAGATGATTCAGCAGTTAAAAGCACTTGTTGCTCTTGCAGAGGACCCGGGTTCAGTTCCTAACACCCACATGGTGGTTAACAACCATCTGTAACTCCAGTTCCAGGGATCCAACACCCTCTTCTGACTTCTAATGGCAGTGCATGCATGTGATCCAGGTACCTGCAGGCAAAAAACTCATAAATGTAAAATAAAAATGTAAAAACCCATCATAATAAGTTCAGCTCTGCTTCATATCGACTTGTCTCAATGTTTGTTCTTTCTTCTCTGAAGCCAGGAATCCTGGTTTTGCCTGCGTGTGGAAGTCTCTGCAAAAATCTCCTTAGGTAACTTGCTGGCGACAGTGTGGTGTGGACTGTGTCCCTGTTGCACCCACCACAGACAATATGGCAATTGCATATTTAGTTGTTTTTTTTTTTTGGCTTTTTAAGACAGGGTCTCCCTGTAGCCCCAGCTGTCCTGGAACTCATGTAGACCAGGCTGGCCTTGAACTCACAGATATCCACCTGCCTCTGCCTCCTGAGTGCTGGGATTAAAGGTGTGTGCCACCACCATGCCTGGCTAGTTAGTTTTTTTTTTTTTTTTTAAAGCTGCCAGAGTCTGCTACTTTATCATCAGCGGTCCACCAGTGACCCAGTTTCTCTGCCTCCTTGTCATGATTCCATGTTGGCATCATCTCTACCATTCTGTTATAGAGTAGTGATGCTTATTATGGTTTTAATTTGCATTTTACTAGTAGCTAACGATGAGAACAGCGTTCCATGTTGTGCTGATAGCTTTAGTGTCAACTTGACACACCTGGTAGAGGGAGCCTCAACTGGGGAATTGCCTGCATTGGATTGACCTGTGGCCATGTCTATGGGGCATTTTCTTGATTGTCGAGTGATGTGGGAGGGCCCAGCCCACTATGGGTGGTGCCACCCCTGGGCAGGTGGGCCTGTGTTATATAAGAAAGCAGGCTGAGCAGGAGCCAGGGGATCAAATCAGTAAGCAGTGTTCCTCCATGGCCTGTGTTCCAGCTCCTGCCTCCAGGTTCCTGCCCCGGATTCCTACGTTGGACTCCCTGATGAACCCTGACCTGGGAGATGTAAGCTGAATAAACCCTTTCCTCCCCAGGTTGATACTGGTCGGAATGTTTTGTCACAGCAACAGAGAAACAAACCAGAGCACACGTGCTTTGTTTTACCTAAGGAGACAGGTCCTCCCCATGTAGCTCTAACTTAAGCTTTGAGCTCAACATGCGACCCAGGCTTGTCTGAAACTTGCAATTATCCTGCTTCAGGATCTTTCTAGAATTATAGAAATGTACCACCGTGCCCACTTAAAAATTTCTGCCTATTTAATAAAAAAAAAAAAAAAAAGGTTTTTTGGGGTCTTTTTTGTGACAGTATTTCCCTGTAGCCTCAGCTGGCCTGGAACTTGCTACGTAGATCAGGCTGGCCTCCCAGGGGTCTCACAGAGATCTGCCTGCCTCTGCTTCCCAAGTGCTGGGATTAAAGGCATTAATTTAATATGTTTAAAATATTATTAGCATGCGTATGTGTGTGCACATACATGTGGCATGCACGTGGAGGTCAGACGACAACTTTTGGGAGTCAGTTCCCAAAAGTTTGGGTTTCGGGAATTGAACTTGGGTTGTTGGGCTTGCAAGGCAAGTGTATCCACCCACTGAGCTATCTCATGAGTCCTAATTTAATTTTGGGGGCATAGCTTTTTGTTTATGTATTATTATTGTGTGAAGGAAGAATAATCTGACAACTGTGTGTGGAATGGATGGAAAAATGAAGTTAAGCACAGAAAAATAAATTAGCTATGGTTCCTATGGTGTGGGCCGGAAATGTTCAAGTTGGAATGCACAGTCTGTACTGTGGATTTTATGAGTCTCTTTGTTTTGTTTAATTTTGAGTTCAGGTCTTATTTGTTGTCCTGGATGACTTTAAATACACAGGCTGAACCGATGCTCTTGACTCGTCCTCCCAAATAGCTGGGACTACAGGTGTGTACTACTGCCCCCCACCTGACTTAATTCTTGTACAGGACATGAGACTTTGGGTGAAGTTTGTTTTTCTGACTGTGAATCTGAAATTGCTCCAGCACCATTTGTTGAAAAAGTCTGTCTGTCCTCCCTGTGTTGAATCGCTTTTGTACCTTGTCAAGAATCAGCTGGGCTGATTCATGGATCTATTCTACAGTTTGTTTTCTGCGCCATGGACCTTTTTGCCTGTCCCTCTACCTATGCCATGGAGTCTTTTCGTAAAATGGCCATTTTATTGCATTTATTTATTTTAGCATGTGAGCATGGAGGACAACTCTCACAGGAGTCTGTTCTCCTCTTCCACTCTGGGCTCCAGGGATCAAACTCAGGTCATCAGACTTGTGTGGCAAGTGCCTTTATCCACTGAGTCACCTTGTTGGCCTGTAACTACTTTTTGTATGTTTATCATATATCTGGAGACATTGTGGAGCTCACTGTTAGTACTCGGGTGTAAGTATGGTGAGTTTGCTTTTTCTTGTAAGCCCTTTGGATTTTCTGCATATCGATAATCTCATCTTCCGGTTGTTTCTCTCCTTTTATTACCTGGTCTCACTTTTCCTTGTACTTTGCAGCATTGTGTTCAACAAGAATGTGAGGCTGAGCAACTTTGTCTATTCCTAACTTTAGGGTGAACCCAGTCAGTATTTCACCATTAGGTATAATGTTGCTCTACTGTTTTGTAGGTTATTTTTTGAGGCAGGGTCTTGTTTTATAGCTCAGTTCTGCCTCAGCCTCCTATAACACCAAACAGCAACTTTTCTCCCCCTTTTCCCTTCCCTTCCCTTCTTTTTCTTCTGTATTTTAGAAAGGTCTTGCTATGTAGCCCAGACTGGCCTCAAACTCTCCTCCTGCTTCAGCCTCCTGAATGCTGAGATTACAGGTATGTACTACCATGGTGGATGCTTTTTACTAAGTTGAGTAATTTTCCTTGTGTTCATATTTTTTGTAAGATCTTTAAAAGATTACCAGTGAGAATTGAAATTTGTCACATGCTTTTTCCTTATCAATTGATATGGTCAAGTGGGTTTTTTGTCTGTAGTCTGCTGAATATAATGGGTTGCCTTGATTGGTTTTCCAGTATTGAGCTAACCTTGCATCCTGGGAGTAGACTCTACTTGTCATGACATAAAATTCTTTTTAAAAATAATTCTCTCTCTTTTAAAAAAGATTTATCTATTTTTATTCTATGTGTATGAGTGTTTGCCTGCATGTATATAAGTGCACCACATGTGTGCAATGCCTGTGGAGGCCAGAAGAGGGCTTTAAATCCCCTGGAACTGGAGTACAGATGATTATTAGCCACCATGTGGGTGCTGGGAACTGAACTGGGACCCTCTGCAAGAGCAACCAGTGCTCTTAACTGCTGAGCCATCCATCTCTCGTGCCCTGTAAAATTCTTCTGATGAACTTATTTGCTCACATTTTATCTAGGACTTCTTTTGATCAAGAGTCAAGAGGATATTGATCTCTAGTCTTATGCTTTGTAACTTTTTGCTTTTTTAAGTTTTGGTATAAGTACAAACTGTTATGGTTTGAATGTGTTCCCTCTAAAACTAACATTGAACTCTAATCACCACTGTGGTGGTATTAAGAGGTAAGTCCATTGGGGGTGAAATGATTTAGGGGAATGTGATTAAATTATGAGGACTCTGCCTTTATGAGCAGATCCATGACATCTAAAGGCTTAGAAGGAGCTTGATGAAGCATTTTTTTAGTCCTTCTGATTCCCCTTCCACCCTTCCATGCAACATACCTTCCCTGAGGTGGGCAAGCATAGGGCTAACTTAGCAACCTGGGACCCTACTTGGTTTAGGCTATGCCCACATCTCTATCCTGACAATGTACCTGGAAACCTAGGACTCTCACCTGCACATTCTGTCCCTACACACCCGTTGCCTAACATGCACCTGGCACCCTAGGACCCTCACCTGCCCATTTTGTACACATCCTTCCCCCCCCAATGCACCTGGCAACCTAGGATTCCTTGTCTACATGGAGCTTTGTTTATGTTCCACTCTGAGTAAAAGTTTTTCCTTCACTAACAACCATCAATTGCTCCCCTTTTGGGATCTGTTTCCAGTCCAATGCATTCAAGTCTGTGAGTGAGGGGGACCCATCTGGCATAAATGGTTTTAGGTGCACATGCAATAAGACATGTCCCCTGAATGAAATTTTAGAGAAAAACCCTATTTGCCATTTTATACCTGTGCATAATTGGGCATGCATGTGATTTAAATCAGATGCATAATGGGAAGGGACTTGTGCAATGACTAAAGGTTTACATAATCAAGCCTGTCAATCAAAACAGAGAACCACCCACAATATGCCCCTTAGCAATCAAACTCCTCCTCCTAGATCCCACAAAGGAAGGCCAGACAATCACCAGGAGCCAGCTGTTCACTGTTAACTTGCAGAGTATCTGGTTTGAACTATCACTTTATTTACTTATGTTTTGGGGGGGTTCAAAATTTTTTATTGAATTTTTATGATTTTCTTTTTGGTCTTTTTGAGACAGGGTCTCCCTGTGGCCCCAGCTGGCCTGGAATTCACTATGTAGACCAGGCTAGCCTCAACCTCACAGAGATCTGCCTGCCTCTGCCTCCCAAGCTCTGGGATAAAAGGCATGTGCCACCATACCTGGCAGAATTTTTGTGATTTTCATATGTTTTTAAGGTGTTTAGATCCCCTCCCCTAACTGCACCTCCTCTTACTGCCCCTGCTCAATTTGGTATGCTCTACTGTATATATAATAAGGCCTGTAGAGTCTAATTTGTGTCCCCAGTGTCCTTCAATGTGGGTCCATCCACTGGAGCCTGGTTAACCTACCAAGAATCCCATCCTTGAAAGAGGCTGTCTCTCCCCCTCCCAGCAGCCATCTATTATCAATAGTTCCTCAGGTAGGGATGGGGTTTCTTACCCACTTCCCCAACTCTTTTCTGGGATTTTGTCTGGTTTGAGCTTGCATGGGATTTGTACACGCTGTCACCATTGCTGGGAGTTCATATGAGTAACTGGCCAGCTGTCTGGGAAACTATTTCCTTGTGGTCATCCACTATCTCTAGCTCTTAAAATCTTTCCCCATCTTCTACAATGACCCCTGAGCCTTGGGAGGCAGAAGTTTGTTGTTGGTGTGCAATTCAGGGATAAGCACTCTGCAGCCTCTTGTTCTCTGCACAGTGGCTGCTTGTGGGTATCTGTGTTAATCACCATTTGCTGTATAAGGAAGCTTCCCTGGTGAGAGTTGAGAGATTCATTAATCTATGGCTATAACAATAAGTCATTAAGAATCAGCTTAATACTATAACTACTTAGTAGAAAAGTAGTATTAGACTCTCCCTGGGTCCTGTATAGCCTCGGGTTCCTGTTATTTTGTTTTTTTGAGGTAGGGTCTCCCTGTAGCTCCAGCTGGCCTGGAATTCACTATGTAGACCAGGCTGGCCCCCATCTCACAGACATCCTCTGTGACCTGCCTCTGCCTCCTGAATGCTGGCATGAAAAATGGGCACAACCATGCCCAGCTTTTTATTTTCATTTATTATGAATATTTTGTCTTCATGTACGTAAATGCACCTCATGCATGCAATGCCTGTGGAGGTCAGGAAAGGGCATTGAATTCACTGGAACTGGAGTTACAGACGGTTGTTAGCCACCATATGTGTGCTGCCAACTGAACACTGGTCCTCTGGAAGAGCAGCCAGTGCTCTTAACTGCTGGACCATCTCTCCAGCCTTCTCACTTTGGAAAGTAGCAAAGAAACTATTCAAAAACAATCTATGTGTGCTTCTTTAATTCTTTGATTAAGATACTGTGAACCCCGAAATACCTGGTACAGATAGTGAATCCAGGTAACAAGAGAGCAGTACAGTGCCACCAGAAAGCAGAGAGAGCAGCCTGTACCAGATCATGTCCCCTTGATCCTGAACTTCCTAGCCTCCACACTGATGAGAAATAAATTTAAATTGCTTATAAATTATCCAGTCTGAGGTATTTTGTTATAGCCACAACACCAACAACAATAACAAAGGACTAAGGCAGAAGGGTTTCCTCTTCTATATTCTGGAAGAGACTGTGCAGATTGTTGTTAATTCCAGGGTGAGGCTGGCTGCCCAGTGAGCTCCAAAGAGCTGCCAGTCTCCATCTCCCCAGTGCTGGGATGACAAGCATGTACTACCATGCCCAGGTTTTTATGTGGGTGCAGGGGAGATTGAACTTGGGTCCTCATATTTGTGGAGCAAGCACTTTGCTGACAGCTATTTCCCCAGCCCTAGAAGTTTCTCTTTTGGGATGGGGCAAAATTATTGACTTAACCTTCTTACCGGTTATAGGGCTATTCAGATCATCTGCTTTCCATTGGGTAAGCGTGGTGCTTTGTGTTTTTGAGAAATAGGTCATTTCATTGAAGTCAGATTTATGTCTGTAGTGTTGTTTGTGCTGTCCCATCATCATTCCTCTCCATGCCTTCAGGGCCTCGGGTGCCAGCTAGCCTGTTTTGTTCCCAGTATTGACAGTTTGTGCTTTCTGCCTCTTTTTCTTTTAAGTCTTCATAGAGATTTGTTATTTTATCAATCCTTTTAGATAACGAGCTCTTTTTATTTTCTCCATTGATTGTCTATTTTCAATTTCATGTATCTACATGCTTTTCCCCCCCGAGACAAGGTCTCATTACGTAGCTCAGGCTGGCCTAGAATTTGCAGTCCTCCTGCTTCAGCCTCAGCCTTCCAAATGTTAAGATTACAGGCCTGTGCCACCATGGCTTGTTTTAATTTATGCCTTAACATTTAGAGCATAGGTTTTCTTAGATTTGACTTGTGTTGCCCGATCCTTCCTCCCTCCTCCATTCCTCCTCTCCCCTCCCTCCCTTCCTGTGGTATTGGGGATTGAACCCAGGACTTCATGAATGCTCAACAAGCACTCTATTTTATTTATTATTTTTATTTTATGTGTATGCGTGTATTGCCTGCATGTAGGTAAGTGCACCCATGTCATGCAATCAACAAGCACTCTAATACTGAGCTACATCCCTAGCCCCTTTTTTATATATGCATTTAGTTCTATAAAATTTCCTTTCAGCGCTCTTTAGCTTTGTCCCACAAATATTTACTATACTTTCATTTTCGTTAGCTCAATGTAATCATATTTCAGTTAAGATTTCTCTGACCAATGAGTTACTTATAAATGTGCTGTGTTGGGGCTGGGGAGATATCTCAGTTGCTAAAGTACTTGCTGCAGAAGTATAAGGTGTCAAGTTCGATCTCCAGCACCTACATAAAAAGCTAGGCATGGTAGTGAATGCTTGGAATTCCAGCACTGGGGAGGTAGAGACAGGTGGATCCCAGAGCTCACTGGCCAGGCAGCCTAGCCTAATAGGTGAGTCCCAGGTCCCAGTGAGGGCCCTATCTCGAAAAAAGAAGGTTGATAATATTGGAGGTTGAACTCTGGCTTCTGTGTCCATGTGTGCACACATGTAAGTGCACACATGTGTGCACACATGTACACAAAATAATTGTGCTGTTTAGTGTCTAATTCGTTGATTATTTTCCTATTATCTTCCTGTTTTTAATGTTTAACTGTGGTCAGAGAACAATTTCTTTTAAATTTCTGGAGGTTTGCTTTATGGTCCAAGATATGATCTATTTTGGTATATGCTCCATGGACACTTGAAAAGAAAGTGTATTAGAACATATTCTGCAGTTGTTGACTCAAATGTTCTATAAATATCAACTCGGTCTTGTGGACTGTGATGCTATAGTTTATCAGTAACCTTGCTGATGCTTAATCTACTTGATTCGTCAACTACAGAGAGGCCTGGGATCTATACCTGTCATTTTACCTAGCTTTCCTGTAATTGCTATTAATTTTTGCTTTACATATTTTCATTATTTCAAAGTATTTAAAAATATTTATTATTTTTATGTGTATTAGTGTATTGCCTGCATGTATGTAAATGCACCTGTGTTGTGCAATATCCTGAGAAGGTCAGAAGAGGGCTTCAGATCCCCTGGAACTGGAGTTAGGGACAGTTGTTAGCGGCCACGTGGATACTGGGAACCTGGGTCCTCTGCAAGAGCAGCCAGTGCTCTTAACCACCAAACTGTTTCTCCAGCTCCAGATAGCCATATTTTACACACACCTTGCAGTACTGCCTTTTCATTAATGCAGTTACTTTTTTTTGCGGGTCTTATTGAGACGGGGTCTCTCTGTAGCTGCAGTTGGCCTGGAACTTGCTATGTAGAACAGGCTGGCCTCAAACTCACAGAAATCCCTGCTTCTGCCTCCTGAGTGCTGGGCTTAAAGGTGTGTGTCACCACACCCAGCCTGCAGTTAATTTTTTAATTTAATGCAATTACGGATGTGTTACAACATGAGTCTGCCCTTTTATTTTTCTTCTTTCTAAAAATTATCCTCTCTTATCGACACCCCCCCCGTTCTTCTCTGCTTTTCTACATATATAGACTTTCAAATCTTTTAGCTCAAACATATGAGAGAAAATGTATTTGTCTTTCTGAGTCTGCTTAACACAATGATCTCTAGTTACATCCATTTTCCCAAGAATGTCCCAAGTCCCTTCCTTTTTACAGTTGGTTAAAATTCTGTTGTCTGTATACACTACATCTCCTTTAGGCATTCATCTGTTGATGGACGTCCAAGCTATTGCTATATTCTGATTGCTTTGAACAGTATAGCAATAAACATGACTGAGATATGCTGACTTAGAATCCTTGGGTATCTATCTACCTAGGAATGACATTGCTGGATCGGAAAGTTCTATTTTTAGCTTTTGAAGTAGGTACTACTGTACTAATTTCTACAGTGGTGGCACCAGTTTACGTTCCCACCAGCAGTGTAATAGGTTCCTCTTTCATCACCAGCATTTATTGGCATTTTTATTTTGCCTTTTTAAGATCAAATATTTTGGTAATTTCATATATGTATGTGATATATCCTGATCATATCTAACTCAAAACCTCTCCCATTCCTTCTGGACCCTCCCAATTTTTCCTCCTCCTATTTTAATGTCCTCTTTTTAAAAAATAACCTACGGAGTCCAATGAACACTGCCTGCATATACATAGAGGTAGGACCATCCTACCATTACATCCCTGAAGAAAAGTGACTCCTCCTCTCTCAGCAGCTATCAATTACCAATAACTCCTGAGCTAAGGGTGGAGCCTCATGAGCCCCTCCCTGTACATGCTGGAATTATTGACTGGCTTGATCTTGTGCAGGTTTTTAAAATATTTTAATTATTATTATTAATTTTATGTGTATGAGTGTATTGCCTGCATGTATGTAAGTGCACCTGTGTCATGCAATGCCCATGGAGGTCAGAAGAGGGCATAAGATTCCCCTGGAACTGGAGTTATAGACAGTTGCTAGCCATCATGTGGGTTCTGGGAATTGAACCCGGGTCCTCTGCAAGGCAGCCAGTGCTCCTAACTGCTGAGTCATCTCTCCAGCCCCATTGTGCAGGTTTTGCACAGGTAACCACAGCTGCTGTGAGTTCATGAGAGCCATGGCTGTGTCATGTCCAGAAGACACCATGTCACAGCACTCCTCCCCATTCTCTGGATCTTACGTTCTTTTTACTCCCCTTCCATGATGTTCCCCAAGCTTTGGCAGGGGGGTTGATATTAACCCTCCACCCCCATTTAAAGCTGAGCACTCAGCAGTCACTTGTTCTCAGCACTTTGACCAGTTAGGAGTCTCTGTACTGGCTGTAAAACATCTTTGCCTGCTGCAAAAAGGAGCTTTTCTGACGAAGGCTGAGAGCAGCGCTCATCTGTGGGTATAAACATGAATATTTAGAAGCAGTTTGGCACCATGTCCACTTAGCAAAATGACAGTAGTAGATTCCGCAGTTGGGTCTATGATCTCCTTAGCCACTGGCTTTTGACTAGGCTTACAGTATCAGTCGTGAATTCCCACTTGTGGAGCGAGCCTCAAATCCAATCAGAAAGTTTTTGGTTACCCCCACACAGTCATACTGCCATTTCTCCAGGCACACCTTGCTTGCCAGGTGAGAATTGCTGCTGCTTTTCTTGATAATAGCCATTCTGACTGTGGAGAGATGGAATATCAAAGCACATTGTTATTATTATTTTCCTGATAGCTAAGGATGTTGAATGCTTTTTCAAAAGGATATTGAACATTTTTTCAAATATTTATTGGCCATGTGTGTTTCTTCTTTTGAGAACTGTCTGTTCAATTTACCTGCCCATTTATTGATTGAATGATTTGAGAAATTTTCGGTGTCTAATCTTTCAAGTTCTTTCCAGAGTCTAGATATCAGTCACCTGTCAAGTGTACAGCTAGAAAATTTTCTCCCATTCAGTAGGCTGTCTTGTAGGTGCTCTTCACTCTGCCGACTATTTTCTTAGCTATGAAGAAGGCTTTTCATTTCATATGATCCCATTTGTCAATTCTTGGGGTGATTGCCTGTGCCAGAATCCTTTTCAGAAAATTTTTGCCTGTGCCTGTATCTTGAGGTGTTTTTTTCCTTTGTTTTTCTCTACCAGTTTTAGAGTTAGTCTTACATTACGGTCTTTAATCCATTTTGATTTGATTTTTATGTAGTGTTAGAGTTACAGATCTGGTTTCATTCTTTTACATGAAGATATCCAGTTTTCCAAGCACCATTTGTTGAACAGGTCTTTTTTCAACATGTAGTTTTGACACTTTTGTCAAAAATTAGGTGAGTACGGGACTGGAGAGATGGCTCAGCAGTTAAGATCACTTGCTGCTCTTGCGGAGGACATGGGTTGCGTTCCCAATACTCACATGGTGGCTCACAACCATTTGTAACTTCAGTTCCAAGAGATATAATGCCCTCTTCTGGCCTCCATGGGCACTGCATGCAAGTGGTCATATATAAAAGCAAACATACACATAAAATAAAAATATTTTTTTAAAAAGATTAGGCGGTTGTAGCTGTGTGGGTTTGTTTTGGGGGTCTGCTATGCCATTGATCTACATGCTGTGTTTGTGCTGGTACCATGCTGTTTGTGTTACTATGGCTCTGTAGTGTAGTTTCAGATGCCTTCAGCACCACAGAAGGAATGCATTGGCTATTTGGGGTCTTTTGTCTTTCCACATAAAGTTTTTCTAGTTCTGTGAAGGATGTCATCAGAAGTTTGATGGAAACTGTTTTGAATCTGTAAATTACTCTTGGTAAGGTAGACATTTTCATGATATTAATCCATGAAAATGAGGAATCTGTCCATCTTCTAGTGTCCTCTTTAATTTCTTTCATAGTGTTTTTAAGTTTTCACTGTAGAAATGTTTCTCTTCCTTCATTTATCCCTAGGTATTTTTGAACCTTTTTTAACTCCCCCCCATGTGTGTGTGTGTGTGTGTGTGTGTGTGTGTGTGTGTGTGTGTGTAGAGAGAGAAAAGCAGCACCACAGGGACACTGAAAGAGGAAAACATCCTCAGCTACATTTCGATGTCAAGGACGTGGTATCAAGTACCAATGTTTTGTGGAGGTAGGAGGACGGTTTTTATGGAGTCTGTTTTCTCCTTCTGCCTTTATGTGTGGTTTCCAGGGATCAAACTCGGATTTCCAGGCTTGAGTGGCAGGTGCTTTTATCCACTGAGCCATCTCACCATCCCCTGCTTTGTATTTTTGGCATCTGGCTCTGATATACTGTGCAGAAGTTCTTGGCCATGCTGATTTGGAGTTCTAAACACTTCTTGTGTTCTGATATCCAATTCTTTCTCTAGATTTGGGAAGTTTTCTGCTATAATTTCACTGACTAGATTCTCTATGCCTCTTTATTTGTTTATTAACTTACTGTATCTCAGCTGTTTTTCCCACCGTGCTGTGGACTCTTACTGTTAGTCTGCTGGAGCTCTGGCATGCTGTGCTCATGCTCTTTTTTTTTATTTTTATTTTTTGCATTTGGATATCTGTCTTGACCTTGTGCTCCATTTGCATTGTTCTTTTCTGCTTGGTCAGATCTACTGGTGATGATTGCACAATGATTTTTGTTTGTTGTTTGTTTGTTTTTGTGTGGTTCACTGTGTTTTTCATTTCCAACAGTTTCTTTTCTTTTCTTTTCTTTCTTTTTTTTTCCAAAAATCTCACTTTTCTTGTTGACTTTCTTCTCCACTTCGCTGGCTTTTCCAGCCCCTTTGCTGACTTCTCATCCGTTTGCTGACTGCTTTCCCCTCTATGTCCTGGATTGATTTTCTTCATCCCTGGTCTTATTTGTGTCCTCTTTGAGTTCATTAATCATTTCTGTTAGTAAACAGATATGACTTGAGATATTTTTCTTAGTTTCTTTTTCTGCTTACAGTGATAAAATTCTCTGGTAAGAACAATTAAAGGACTTATTTCAGCTCACAGCTTGAGGTACAGTCCATCATGGAGGGAAGTCAGGTCAGCAGGCACATGAAGCACCTGGTCATATCGCATCCACAATCAGAAAATAGAGGGGAACGAATGCCTGGCGTGCCAGTGCTCAGCTTGGTTTCTCCATCTTACTTATTTTCCAAGACCCGCCCATGAGTAAGAAGAGTCTTCCCACATCAACTAATATACCAAAGAGAATCCCTCAAAGACATACTAGAAGCTAGCCGTAGTCTACATAAACCCTCACAGATGTGCTTACAGGCATCTTCCAACTAATCCCAGAGATGCTGTGGGGTTGAAAACACTAACCATTGCAATATTCATCAGGCATTTTGCCCATCTCAGTATCTTTAAACCCGGTAATCAAGGACTTAGGATCTTTTGGATGGTCAAGTTGCCTTACTCTTTTGTGTTTCTTGTGTTTCTGTGTTGCAATGCACATCTGTTGGTATAGAACAGCCCATTCTTGAGAGATGAATTCCCAGTACCACCCAGAGGAGAGACAGCGTCAAGCTGTACGAACTATAGGAATAAAGTGAAAATCAATTAGTGTATCACCGAGTACCACGAAACAGGAGTTGGCAACATTAATGAGAAGTGCGATTCATGTGACATTAAAAATTATTTAGGGTCAATATGGAAACAGTGAGTGGAGAGGCAAAGGAGAGGGAGAGGGGAAAAATAGAGGCATGAAGTTAAATAAATGAAAGGGAAAAGAAGAAGATTGGCAAATGAAAGGAATAGAGAAGAAGAGATTAGAAAAGATGAAAAGATTTCCTAGTTATGTGGGTGCTGGGAACTGAACCCACGTCCTCTACAAGAATAGCCAGTGCTCTTAACCACTGAGCCATCTCCAGCTCCTACACACACGCTTTTAAGTATACATAGTTTTCTTAACTAATGCAAAAACTTCCCCCATGCCAAAGGTGGTGTTCCCTTTTGTTTTCAATCCAGTCATGTGTGGTAGGGACTTTCACATAAACCTTTCCAGCAGTGGTTTATTAAGTGGTCAAACCCTTGCCAATCTGATAGGTTGGAAATAGAGCATTAGGTCAGTTCTAATTTCCATTTCTTTTATGAGTGAAGTTGAATTTTTTTCATATTTTGTGAGCCATTTTTATCAATTTAAAAATTATCTGTTCATGTCTTTAGCCTCTTTTTTTTTTTTCTAAATTGGGGTTTGGTTTTTAAATCAGTGACTATGACTGCTGGCTTCTCTAGTAAAGATACTGATACAAATTGAAATCATTTTCTCTGTTTATAATTTGCTTTTCCTTATGCTATTTTGTATGGAATATTTTAATAAATTGAAAGAAATTTTCCTAATAGTGAGAAAGTGTATAAACAAAATTAGATAAATATAAGACAGGAATGAAAACTAAAAACATAAAAGCTTTTAAAAAATACAGTAAGGGGCTGGAGAGATCGCTCAGTGATTAAGAACACCAGTTATTCTTGCAGAAGACCCGGATTCAAATCCCAGCACCCACATGGCAGCTAACAACTGTCCATAACTCCAGTTCCAGGGGATCTGACAGCCTCTTCTGTCCTCCATGGGCACTGCACGACATGGGTGCACTTACCTACATGCAGGCAATACATGCACATACATTATATAAAAATAATTAAAATAAATAAAAAAATACAATAAAATCAAAATACTGCCAAATGTATAGCAGAAATTTCAAAAGGGGGAAAACACGGGATGCTAAAAAAGAAAAAAGAACCCAGGGATGAAAATGTGTAAACAAAACTGGATAAAAGTATGAAGGGGGTAAAACAAAAGCTAAAAAATCATACAGTCAAAATGGTACTAAATATATAGTTTGTTAAAAAGAACAAGAAAGAGACTCAACAGAAAAAAGGAAGGGGAGGGAAGGGGAGGGAAGGGAAGGAAGGAAGAAAATCAAGTGTTAAAGCGTTTCTTTTGAAAATTGGAGGCTGTCAGTTATATTCAGGGGGCAGAGCTAGTGGAACAGTGGGCTCTGGTCTTTCCTGGTCTATGCTGGCCTTGAACCTGGGCTAGGTGTCTGATGCCCTCCAGAGCCATCCTCATTTTAATACCTTCCCTTCTGTGTGTTCCAGGGGCCTCTGCTGACCATGCTTAGCTTTGTAGCGTGTGAGCCGAGCAGGTTTCTTCGCCCTCCTATGGTTTTGCTGGGGAGTCTCTCAAGAGTGCTGTTAGTGAGGGAAGCGACCACAGCACTGAGCTCTGTACAGGGAGACGTGTCTGTACTTTTTTAGATGCTCTAAGTGTTAGTCACCCTGCTGGGCTGACATAGCTGTGGATGTCACACAGGCCACTGGAGCTTCAGGGTTTCCAGACTCTAAGGGAGAGATCCTTGTGAGCAGATAGGTTGGCTCCGGAGGGCGATGCACCTGCTGGCCTCAGGCTCCAGGGCATAACCCCTAGCTGTTTTCAGTTGATGAGGCTAGCTCTCCCCAGGCACAGAAGGCAACATTACCTTTCCTTTCCACACTTCACAGCCTGGCCTAAGCCTCTTCTACCTACACTTTTAGGCTTGTCAGTACCTGGCCCCTCCTGCTCTCCACGACTGTCTCTCAGCCTCCCTGAGGCTGTGACAGGTGGCATTCAGGCTCTCTGACTTATGAATGTTGCCTGTTTCAGGCCCGAGAGTAGCTTAAACAATAGGTTCCCTCTCAAGATGGCTCCTGGCCACAGCCCTCTGAGTTGGGGGAACCCTTCTCCATTGGTGACCTTCTTGCTAGAGAGGTTGCTGTCTCAGCAAGACCCAGAGCTGGGTTTGAAACTGTGAGGGCTGTGGACTTGTTCTGTGGGGAGGACTGCCCGCCTCTTCCACCAGGGACACCTGTCTGACCTTTAGGTGAGGCGTCTGCTTGCTATCACCGTGGGGAGCAGAGTAGCCGGGATTGCCTTGCTTGTTTTCAGCGCACGGCCTTCTGTTTCTTTGCACTTTACAGCTGCCCCATCACTTAAGCAATCTTTTTATTTTTATTTATTTTAACATTTTATTTATTACTTTTTATTTTATGTGTGTGACTATATTGCCTGCATGTATGTGAGTGAACCCGTGTCATGCAGTGCCCTTGGTGGTCAGAAGAGGGCGTCAGATTCCCCTGGAACTGGAGTTATGGACAGTTGTCAGCTGCCATGTGGGTGCTGGGAATCGAACCCAGGTCTTCTATAAGAGCAGTCAGTGCTCTTAACCATGGAACCATTTCTCCAGCCCCTATTTATTTTTTATTTTATGTGTATGAGCACTTTGCTTGCATGTGTACAAGTGCACTCATGTCAGGCGATCCCCAAGGAAGCCAGAGGAGGACATGGTTTGTGAGTCACCATGTGGGTGCTGGGAACTGAACCCCAGCCCTCTGTAAGAGCACCCAGTGCGCTTAACTGCTGAGCCATCTCTCCAGCCCACACCACTTCTTTTGTGGATTTCCAAAGCTCTACTTCTCTTCTCTTTGGAATAAGGTTTATTTCCTTCTCTCTGTGTGTGTGTGTGTGTGTGTGTGTGTGTACATGCACGTCTGTGGGTGAGCATTCACATGTGTGTGTACATGTAGAGGCCAGAGGATGGTTCCCGGTGTCTTTCTCAGTTGCGTTCCACTTTCTGAGGCAGGGACTCTCATTGAACCTGGAGCTCCTGGATCAGTCCAGTGATCTCCAGGGATCTACCTGTCTCTGCCTCCCCAGCCCTGGGATTTCAGGTGCCCTGCTATGCCCTGCTTTTCTTGTGGGTTCTGGGAATTAAACTCAGGTCCTTCTACTTATACGGCAAGCGCTTTACTAACTGAACTGTCTCCTCGGTCTTGAGTCTGTCGTCTTATCCCGATCCTTCTTCACTGGGTCACAGGGGAGGCAGCTTCTAGCCCACCATCTTCTAAGGAACTCCTCACTTTTCTTCTTTTTTTTTTTCAGATTAACTTTTAGTTAGCGTACAAACAATGGGCTTCACTGTGACACTGTCACACCTATACACCGCTTTGCTTGTGTCTGTCCTTCTTATGTCTGTTCTCTGCTTTGTGTTTGTTTTCTGTCTTCTCTTAGGTTTACTTGAACGTATCCTCATCTTGCTTTATGTTCTAGTTTGTTTTTCCATTGCTGTGACACTCTGACCACTACCAACTTGGGGAGGAAAGGGTTTGTCTTACATCTCCTGGGTCACAGTTCTGCCCAAGGTAGGAACTCAGGGCAGGAACCTGGAGGCAGGAGCTGGAGCACAGCTTACTGACTTGCTCCCCTGGCCCCTGCTCAGCCTGCTTTCTTATGCAACACAGGCCTAACTTTCCAGGGGTGGCACCACCCACAGTGGGCTGGGCCCTCCCACATCACGCAACAATCAAGAAGGTGCCCCCTGGACATGGCCACAGGCCAGTCCAATGAAGGCAATTCCCCAATTGAGGCTCCCTCAACCCAGGTGTGTCAAGTTGATACTAAAGCTATAAATTCTTTTTTAAAAATATCTTTTTATTTTATGTATATGTGTTATTGTCTGTATGTGTATAAGTGCACCCATGTTGTACAATGCTTGCAGAGGTCAGAAGAGGGTGTTTGATCCCATGCAACTGGAGCAAGGGATGGATGTTAGCCACCATGTGGGTACTGGGAATCAAACCTGGGTCCTCTGCAAGAGCAGCCCGTGCTCTTAACCACTGAACAGTCTCTCCAACCTCGCTTTATCTGTTCTTATGAATTTATTTCCTTACTGTCTTTTAATGGTTGCCCTGGGTTGTCTTTTGTCTGTCTGTCTCTCTCCTATTGCATTAACTGGTGTCATTATTTAGCAGTTTGAATGAAGTATAGAGACCTTCCCTCCCTTTAATGCCCTCTATTTGTATATAATTATTCAATAATTTCTTTATGTACATAAACCACATCTTTTGACTATCAAGCATAATTTAGGGATTCAAGGGGAAGAAGGCATTTTGATTAGACATCCACTTTTGCTTCCCATATACCCCCTTTGCTTTGCTTCATAATAATCAGAGCTTCTGTATTCTGTTCTGTGTGGAGACGATTATCTGTTCTTTTAGGACACTCTCGCTGGGGATAAGTCCTCTTAGTTTTCCTTCATCTAAGGGTCTTATGATTTTGACATAATTCTATAAGGGTGTTTTTTGCTGATCATGGGACTCTGACTTGTCTGATGTTTATAAACCTGATTGTGAAACATAGTATACTTACTAGTTACTGTTTTAGAAAAGAATATTGGTAGGTCACATTTTTATATTCATTCATTTGTTTGTTTATTTATTTATTTTGAGACAGGGTCTCCCAGTAGCCCCAGCTGGCCTGGAACTCATTATGTAGACCAGGCTGGCCATGAATTCACAGAGCTCCACCAACCTCTGCCTCCTGAGTGCTGGGACTAAAGGCCGTTTGCCACTATGCCTGGCTGGTCACATGTTTTTAAAACATAGTCTTTATGAGAAAAATATAGTGGAGTTGTTAGTAAGTCTGAGATACCAAGAACCAGAGAGGAACTTGCCCAAGGTCACATGGTGCCCTTGGCTTATTAGCCACAGCATCAGGACTGGAATTTATCTCTCTTGCTGCCCAGCCATCAACAGTGTGCTTCACCTACTGCAGCTCCACACTGATTCTTCCCAACTCCAGTGTCCTTCATGGTTAGCAGATACTGCTTGGGAACCTGGAACCGAGAATGCAGAAATATCAAGGACACCCAAGTCTCCTATACATGGGGCCCCCCAGAACTCACTTGTCATGACTCATAGACCAGAAAATTCCCTCCTGCTGCCTTTTGTCAATTAGAGAAAGATGGGTTTCAGAAGATATTAAATACTTGACTAATCTAGAGAAAACTCTGTGGCTTGCTTATATTTTTGTGCTTTTTTCTTGTGAAAAGACAGGAGCATTTTCAATCACCACATCAAAGCGGCTGAAATTCCCAGAGAGAGCAGACCACGCGCGGTGGAAGGCCGTGTACTTCTCTGGAGTCTGATAAGCACACGAGCAAGGAAACTGTGGTGTTCAGTTGTGGTCGCCAGGTGGCGCTACACACACACACACTGTCAAGTCCTAATTTTTACAGCCTTTAGGGAACAAAACCCAGAGTTTCTTAAACGTCAGGGCCGGATAGTAGAATTAAAAGAAAGTGGGAAAACCTTCCGCAAACCTGTGCTGTCTAGTTGTGTGGCGGATCAGGAGGCTGCCTCCAGCACAAGACAGCCTTGACAATCTCCCAGCCCAACACTCCCCGGAGACTAAGGTTCCAGCAGGATTACACCTGACCAGTCTGACCTTAAAGAGAGAGGCAATTTCCATTTCTGTTCAGGAAGCTCGTTTCTTTCGGTGCTGGTGCTTCTTTTTATTTTATTATTTCCTTCCAGGAACAGTCTGGAGCTTGAGAGGAGGTGTTAGACAAAGCCATGACACAGCAGACCCTGGAGAACTAGGCCTATCCATCCCATCGAAGGAAGCACGCACACGGCAGAGCCATACCTTTCCACAGTCTGGAATTTCAGGCTCGTTCTGGTTTAAAATATCCGGCAAATTTTCTCTCAAAAGGACATAAATAAAATCCCATTCTGCATCCGTAGAGCGTTTTCTTGGTCCCACGAGACCCAACTAAGCTATCAGCCCTTTGCCACCCTGGATTGTAGGCCAGGGGCCACTGCACTCTGATGACCACCAGCGATGGGACCCAGAAAGCTGCTGTGGTTACCAGCTATCAGCGTGCATCGGTGGCCGAGTCCCACTCCAGCGTTTTGGAGGCTGATGTCCCGACGAGGAAGTCACACTTTGATAATCAGTCTTTCAGAGCAGAATGTCAGTGAGGGAAACAAGTGGCAGGGAAAAGCCAGTGACAGCGGTTTTGACTGGTCTTTTCTCCAGGGGGCCGTGCATGTCAAGACTGCAGGTCACTAAGAAGGGGATACTGTCAATCCATTTCTTTCTAGAACGGTGCTTCTGAAACTTGGCGTCACAGTAGAATGAATACAGACGTACAGCTCCCAGAGAGCCTGGCTCAATGGATTCAGAGCACTGAAAGTTTTCAAAGCCCCCCTATTGGGTGCATACCTGAAATCCCAGCACTTGGGAGGCTGAGACACGATGATCATGAGTTTGAAACTGGTCTGAACTGTACAGTGAGATCCTGCCCAAACAAACAACCAACCAAACAAGACCTTTAGATGCTTCTGGGTAGAACAACCATAGTTCTAGCCTCTGTTCTTTAATTTTTTTTTTTTTTTTTTAGGACAGGGTTTTCTTGTAGTCTCAGCTGATGTGGAACTCACTTTAAAGACCAGGCTGACCTCTATC
>NW_008329365.1:2713334-2716795 GCF_000622305.1 Nannospalax galili
TCCTGGGTGTCAACTTGACTGGATCTGGGATTAACTGAAATGAAAGAGATCTTCTTGATTGGATCATCTGAAGCTGGAAGACACACCCTAAATGTGCGTATAACCTTCTGATGGCAGCTGGTATAAAAGACCAAGGCAGAGGAGAATGCCAGGCTTCTTGCTGCTTGCCTTCTCTCTCACTGGTGAGTTCGTCTTGCTGCTGTAGACTGAAGACTAGCTGATCTTTTGGAATTCGTCAGACCTTCAGCGCCAGATTGGGACTGAGACATCCAGCCTTGTGGACTGAGCGACTAAGGATTCTCAGCCTCTCCAGTGTGGTGCAGCCATTGTTGGACTACTTGAACTCTATCATGTGAGCTAAGCTGATAAATCTCTATACATATATATTCATTCTACCGGTTCTGTTTCTTTGGAGAACCCTGACTAATACTATATATGTTTTTTTCTTCAGTTATATCTACCTATCATCTATCATCTATTTATCATCTATCTGGTGTTTTTTGAGACAAGATTTCCCTGTAGCCCCAGCTGGCTTGGAACTTTCTATGTAGACCAGGCTGGCCTTGATCTTAAAGAGATCTGCTTGCCTCTCCCTCACAGGTGCTGGCATTAAAAGCATGCACAACTACTCTAGGCTCTGATTTTGTAAAAAAGATTTATTTAATTATTTTTATTTTGTGTTACGAGTGTTTTGCCTGCATGTATGTAAGTGCACCTGTGTGTGCATGGCCCATAGAGGCCATAAGAGGGCGTCAGATCCCTCTGGAACCAGTGCTATGGACAGTTGTTAGCTGACACGAGGGTGCTGGGAACCAAACCCTGGTCTTTTGGAAGAATAGCCAGTGCTCTTAACTACCGAGCCATCTCTCCAGCACATGCATTTCTTTCCTTCCTTCCTTCCTTCCTTCCTTCCTTCCTTCCTTCCTTCCTTCCTTCCTGGCTTCCTGGCTTCCTTTCTTTTCTTTCTTTCTTTTTCATTTATTTATTTATTATTTTGAGACAAGATCTTACATAGCCCAGGCCTCAAACTCATTATGTAGCTGACTCTGACTTTAAACTTCTGTACCTCTTGAGTGCTGGGATTGCAGATGTGCAGTTTATGTGGTGTTGGGGATCAAACCCAAGGCTTTGTGCATGCGGGCCAAACATTCAACCAACTGAGCTACATCCAGCCCCTTTCTTGCATTTATATATCTAATACAGAACTCTTATTTATCCTTCAAGACTTAGTTCAAATATTTCCTCCATGGTAGATTTTCCTCCTTCCCATTCCTAACAATTAATTGCTTCTTTTCCTATCTCTAGAAGCACTAATTAAATTGTTTAGTACCTTTATTTCACTGTAATACTGCTATAGATATTCACTCTTTCCTTATCCAATGGTATAGCTCTCAGTGGGTCTCTCTCTTTTTTAAAATAAAGATTTATTTATTTTTATTTTATGTGGATGAATGTTTGCTTGAATATATGCACATGACCACATATACACAGTACCTGTGGCAGTCAGAAGAGGGCGCAGGATCCCCTAAAACTGGAGTTAGAGATGGTTTGTGAGTCAGCATGTGCATGCTGGGAACCAAACCCAGCTCCTCTGCAAGAGCAGCCAGTGCTCTTAGCTGCTGAGCCAGCCATCCCTTCAACCCTATCTTCTCAGGGGTCTTGGCAACACTTCATGATGGAATGAGTCCTGTAGCTGGGGAAAAGGTTAGACATGCGCAGGACCCTGGATAAGGAAGTTGATTAACTTCAATTCTGCACCACAGTCTGTTTGCATACTCAGTCTATCAGGCTGTAGGGGGCACTTGAGAAGACACAGATGCTTCCCTTGAACTCATCCTGGAGATGGGTTCTTGCTAGAGCCAGCTTGGGAACTGCTTTCAGAAAGACAGACCTGGCTCCTAAAGCAGACCTGGGTCTTTCTTTCACCACCCTCTTCCCGGGCACTCACCAGCAGCAGATTAAATGCAGTTTTGACTTCGTTTTCACAAGCCTGCCCTTGTCTACCTCTTCAGACACAAAATTCCCAGATGGATTCAGTACTTGGATTGTAGTTCCCTGTACCTACCATGTGATTGCTGGATCACATCTTTCTGTTCCCCCACAATGCCCTGCTCACCCTTGCTCAGCTGGTGAACAGTCATGGCTTGTGGTGCTTCCTGGACCCCAGGCTGTCTTCTCTGCATTCTTTCAGCATTTTACATGTACTTTGGATGGTCTGACTATGTCTCCAAAAGTTTATGTGTTGAAAACATACAAATTTACATTAATGGCATTTTGAGGTAGGGTTATTAGTAGTAATTATGAATAGATGAGATCCTAAGGGTGGGGGTTTTACAGTGGGATTAGTGCTTTTATAAGGAGAGGACGGGAGAGACAGCTCAGCAGTTAAGAGCACTGGATGCTCTTGCAGAAGTCTGGGTTTAAATCCCAGCACTCAGGTGGCAGCTAACAACCGTCCAGAACTCCAGTTCCAGTTCCCCTCTTCTGACCTCCACAGGCATTGCACGACACAGGTGCACTTACAGACATGCAGGGAAAACATATACATAAAATCAATCAATAAAAAGTTTTAAAAAAGAGACACAAACTAGCAGATGTGCTCTCCTTCATCATAAGATGAACTTTATCTGTTACAGTGCAGTGTGAAGGCCCTTACCACATGCTAAACAGATGTTGTTGCACTTACCAACCTGAAAAATCATGTGCCAAAAATTTCATTCTTTATATTGCCTGATTTATGGGGCTGGAGAGATGACTCAGCAGTTAACAGCACTGGCTGTTCTTGTAGAAGACCAGGTTCAAATCCCAGTACGCACATGGTGGCTAAAAACAGTTGGTAACTCCAGTTCCAGGCACTGAACTGACACCATCTTCTGTCCTCTGCAGGCACTGCATGACATGGGTGTACTTACACACATGCAGGCATGATACTCATACATGTTAAGTAAGTAAATAAATAAATGGATTTAAAAATTACCTGGTCTACACAGGTGCCAAGGATCCAAATGCAACCGATTATGACTAGTAATAATCAGATACATACAGATTAGAGATGCATGTGCCAACATCTCAGTGTTAGTAGCAAAAACAATGAGTCTTTCTGTAAGAAACAGTATATTTTAAAATGAAATGGAGATCTTTTTTAAAGGTTTAAAACTCAATTTTATGTTTTACAGGGCTTGTACTGAGTTCAATATTGTATAACTGTATAATTCAACTGTGAACCTAAAAATTTATGGCCACTTTTGAAAGAGATATATTCTTGCTCTGGAGTGTGTTACTGAATATGTCAAAGCTGTAATGAAATGCTTCTTCTAATCCTGTGGTTATTAAATTTTAAAAAAATTAAAATTCTTCAAAGCATTAGAATTTTCTCCTTAATAATTAGTAGATGTGAAAAACATTACCTTTGAAATCTACCTGATGACTTTATATTTTTCAAAATTTTAAAATTAATTTTT
>NW_008329365.1:2716808-2720393 GCF_000622305.1 Nannospalax galili
CGACTGACTAGTAATAATTAGATATATAGAGATTAAAAACACATGTGCATCTTAGAGTCAATTGTGTTAAAAATGAATTTTTCTGTATGAAACTGTGTATTTTAATAATGAAATGGAGATATTTTTTAAAGGTTAAAACCTCATTTAATTTTATACCTTATACAGTACAATATTGTATAACTGTATTAATTCAACTGTAAACCTAAAAATTTACAGCCAGTTTTGAAAGAGATGCATTTTAGCTCTAGAAATTGTTATTGCATATGTCAATGCTATTGTAATGAAATGCTTCTTCTAATTATGTGGTTATTAAATAATTTAAAAAATTACCTGGTCTCAAGTATTTTCTTATAGCAATAGAAAACAGATCGAGACAGTATCTTTTTTTTTTTTTTTTTTGTCTTTTTTGAGACAGGGTCTCCCTATAGCCCCAGCTGGCCTGGAACTTACCAGGTAGTTTTTCTATCCTAATTTTACAGACAACGAAGAAGGGAAAATGATTTGCTTAAAGAGAAACAGCTGTTGAGGAATGTATGTTGCAAGGACCAGGCTACCTTTTCTTCTCTCTCTCTCTCTCTCTCTCTCTCTCTCTTTTATGCTCTTTCCCCAGCTAGAACTGGGTATTTCCTGCTTGGCCTTAGTGATTTCTATGCTGACTCAGAAGGCCTTCAGCAAATGCTGAAATGAATCACTCTTGGCCACTTCTCTCTGTCTTTTATTACAAATGCTGGTTGAGATGACATGGTGAGAATGGATCTCACTATGTCTCCATCTCTGGGAACTTCACAGAGTCAAACAACTTTGTTCACAAATATCACATGAGGGACTGGAGAGATAGCTCAGTGGTTAAGAGCACTGACTGCTCTTGCAGAGAACCTGGGTTTGGTTCCTAGCACCCACATGGTGGCTAACAACCATCCTTAGCTCCAGTTCCAGGGGATCTGATGCCCTCTTTTGACCTCTGCAGGCATTGCATGACATGAGTGCATACATACATGCAAGGAATCCATTCATACATACAAAATAAAAATAGTAAAATAGATTAAAAACAAACAAATGAGAGCCAGATTCTAATTGACCTTTTGTCTATTGACTGCTGAAAACCTCAGCAAACCCTAATTTTGCAGTTGTTTGATGCCCTGTTATGAGTATGGTCGGTTCCATTCTGGGTCCTGCGCCTTATTCTTTTCAGTCACTCACCCTGTGTTGTCCCTTGAGTGCACGGGCCTTTTTCTCTGGCAGAGTTTTCTCTTCTAGCATGTTCACACGGAGCCCTAGGTTGGGCAGATTATCTCCTCCCTTCCAATACTGCAAACAGCAGTCCTGCAAACCATCTCAGCTTCCCTCCTGTGGGGAAGATCCCCAAGCCAAGCAGCCAAGTGCATGTGACTGACAAATAAAACTATGAACTTGGCTCCTCCAACAGGAGGGGTACAAAGCAGCACCACTTAGAACCTATTCCATCAGGATGTTCACTGATCCCGGAAGTTTGAAGTTTAGGGAGCATTCCTTTATATCTTTTCCAGTGACCTTCCATCTGCAGCTTTTTGTTTTATTTCAGTGGTTGCTTAGCTTATCACAGTGGGTCTTGAATTAGAAAGTCTTCATGGGGAATGCATGAGCCTTACAACTCATTTCTGCTTACCCTCTCCTCTATCTTTCATGTTATTTTTGCTGTTCATTTTATTATATGTATGTCATAACCACCCCCAACACCACTGTTGCTTTTGCTTTAGGGGGCTGGAGAAATGGCTCAGTGGTTAAGAACACTGGCTGTTCTTGCAGAAGACCCGGGTTCAAATCCTAGCACCCACATGGCAGCTAACAACTGTCCACAGCTCCACTTCTAGGGGATCCGACAGCCTCTTGTGTCCTCTGCGGGCATTGCACGACACGAGTGTACTTACCTACATGCAGGCAATACATGCATACACACTAAAAAAAAAAAAGCCAATTTAGTTTAAAGAGATTTAAAATTAGTCTTCTGTGAGACCCATTGACCATTATTATTATTGTTAAATATAGTGAAAACAAAGTGTTTAAACAACTCTGTACATTTATGACAGCTGGTCCCTTGTATTATATACCTATAATATGCATAGATATTATATATGTTTTTGTCAAATGTTTCTCTTTAAGAACTTTTTAGCATTAATCATTTAAAAGTTTGTATTATGTATATGTTTGATATGTGTGTGTGTGATGTGTGTATGATGAATATGAGTGATGTGTATGTGTGTATGGATGTGTGTGTGGTGACGTGTATGATGTGTGTGTGTATGTAAGAGATAAATGTGTATGATGTGTGTGGGTATGAGTCTATGATGTGTGTGTATTTGATGTGGGGGAGTGTACATGTGCTATGATGCACCTTGTGGAGTTAGTTCTCTCTTTCCACCTTTACGTGGGTTCTGAGTATTGGACTCAGGTCATCAGGCTTATATTTTTGGGTGTCAAGTGCCTTTATTGACTGAACCACCTCAGAGATCTTTAAAAAATTTATTGTTATCGTTAAAATACATTTTTAAGTGTACAGTTTGTATCATGGTTTGAATCTGAAATGCCCCCCACAGACTTATGTTTTGAATGTTTGGTCCCCAGCTGGTGGTGCTTTTTAGAAAGTTCTGGCTACTTTGGGAGGTGGGGCCTCATTGGAGGAAGTAGGTCACTTGGGGTGGAGGGTAGATCTTTGAAGGTGTGTTATTCCTACGCACATTCTCTGCTTCCTGGCCCTCTGTGATACGAGCCACTGCACCCCATATTCCTGTGCCATCATCTGAGCTACTCCACTGATATTATGCACTGAAACCCTCTGAAACCGTGTGCCAAATCAATCTTTCCTCCCTTAGTTGTCTCTGTCAGGCATTCTGTTATGGCTCTGCTAAAGTAAATAATGTAGGAGGTGATCAATTCTCTCAGCTTTGTTTGCCTCGAAGTCTTTATTTTGCCTTCTTTGTGGTCGCATACCTTTTTCTGAATTTTGTTAGTGTATATCAATTGTGTACAACAATGGGCTTTCATTATGACACTTTCATATACGTATGTAGTCTGACTGTGCTTACCCTGTCTCCTCTTTGCTTCCCGCTTGACCTTCCTCATTGTTTTCTTCCTGTCCCCAAATACAACCCTTCTAATTCCACATCTTTTTCTTTTCTAATTTAGAATCTGCATATGAGAGAAAACATGTATCTTTATGAGTCTGTTTTGCCTTCGCTTTAAAGGATATTTCTGTTGGAGATAGGATTTTAGGTTATCAGTGTTTTCCTTTTTAGAACTCCGCAGACACCATTTCATTAGAGTTTCTGTAATCCTGATTCTGATGAAAAGTTCAGTGATAATTCTCGTTATTGCACTTCTGAGTCAGGTGGTTTCCTTCCTCCTGAATTCTTCAAGATCATTTCTCTTTACTTCAGGAATTTAGCCACCACGCCTGGTTTAACTATGATGTTCTTAAATGCTGCTTTCTTATCTTCATCTTAAGATGCATTGAGCTGTTTTTTTTTAATCTATGGATTGTTATTTTCCATCACATTAGGAAGACATTTTTGAAAAAAAAAAATCTGCCCCAATTCCCTTTCTTTTCAT
>NW_008329365.1:2720425-2728382 GCF_000622305.1 Nannospalax galili
ATATTAGATTGATTAATACTAATATTATCCCACATGTAGCTCAAGCTCTATTCCTCTCCTGCATCCATCCCTCTTTTTCCTCTATGTACATCAACTTGGATAATTTCCATTACTCCATCTTCAGTTTTATGATCCTTTCTTTAATGTGTCTAATATGCTGTTAAATTCATCCTGTTATTCTGTTAAAAATGATATAACCTTTGAATTATATCCTTCCCATAGCTTTTATTTTCTAAGATTATGTATCTCTCATTTCTACCTTTTTTTTTCTTTGTCCTTGAACATATATTTACTGTCGGCACCTTCAAGTCTTTGATAATTTGATCATTGTCCTGCCTGGGATTCTTATGTTTTTATTTGTTTATTTACTTATTTGAGACAGGGCCACACATAGCCTCTACTGGCTGAGAATGACCTTAAACTGGAACACTACCATGTTTGGCCCTTCTCTCCAAGACCCTTTCTGTTGACAACTTTGTTCCTTTGTTATTATTAGGTATGCAGTACTTTTTTTTTTTTATTACATGCCATACATCATGGCTTTTTAAAAATCTTCTTCTAAAGAGCACTGCATTTGATTTAGACAGTTAGATCTCTTGGCGGATCTGCTGAATGTGAGAGAGTCTTGGAGGAGTTTGGCTGTAACGGTAGGCTCAGTGGAATCCTCTTAGAGTAAACCAAGTCCTTAGGTGAGGTCCTCCTTGGATCTCTGTTGAATGCTAGGATGTCATCAAATTCTCTCCACTGTGGCCACTGAGAACATTGATGCCTCTTCCCACTTCATGGCCCTGGGACCCCTATTCAGTACACACCTTCTAGCATTGACTTGCTCCTGACCATGTGGTTTTACCTGCAGTGAAGCTTGTTTCCAGCCAGTTCCGTGCACAGATTTCTGTGCAACTCCTTCTGTCCTGGTACTCTGCCTTACAGCATCAATCCTCAGAGTTCCCTGATGTTTCGTCCCTTTTTGTATGCTTGGTGTGGGCTTTCCCTCCCTGTGCTGTGGTTAGAGAGTAGAGATAGATTTCACCTCTTGAATCCTTCTTCTTTGAAGGGTCCTATCTCTGTTCCATCTGTAGTGTGTATTACCTGAAAACAGTTGTGTAATACATATATTTTGTCTAGTTTTACTGTTGTTAATGGCAGGAGAATGAGGCTGATGCCCCTTTCCCTGTCATGGTGAGAAGCAGAAGTTACCTTGCCATTAGACAGACATCATTAGTCCATTTTATAGTTGATAATATGTAAACATCACAAGAGGACATCAGAATCTTCTGGGTAGAGAGTTAGGATAGAGCCCTTGAAATATTCATAATGGTGTGTGTGTGTGCGTGTGTGTGTGTGTGTGTTACTAGGGATTGAGCCTAGGACCTCCTGCATGCTAGGTAAGTGTACCACTGCTGAGCTATATCCCCAGTCCCCCTCCCTTTTAACCTTTTCTTTTGAGACAGAGTATTGCTAAGTTGCCCAGGCTGGCCTTGAACATGTCTGCAGTCTAGGCATCCCTTAAACTTGTGATGTCCCTGTCTGAACTTTCTAAGTAACTGGGATGAGAGGACTCTACCGCCAGGCCTGACGTGAAGATTCATCAACCTCTCATTTACCTCCATACCTTGATTCTATGACATTCTATGCTAGCCCTCTTTTCTGTGGCTTCGAATGTTGCTCTGCCTTGTCTGGTGAGCTCTCCGTGCTCACCCTTCCCTTTCTTCACCTACTTTTGTCAGGGTATCTAGCAAAGTTTCTTCTTTATTCCTGCATTTTCTCAGCCTCAGGCACCATGCTTGGCATACAGTCATCTGTGTAAATGTTTATCCAAAGGGGAAACTAGTGCCATTGTATACATCCTGCCACCCTCTTCCCCATAAGCCGCCCAGAGCAGGTGTCCACAGGCCAGGTGAGGAGCCAAGGTCTGCAGGTATAGGCAGGGAGACGCCTGAGCCTGGAGTGCTTCTCCACGCACAGCTTGGACAAGCTTCTCTCTTGAAATGGGATGTTGGCTGATAACTCATGCATTTCTTTATTATTCTTGGCATGCTGGAACCATCCCACCAACTTTCTCCTTCTATATTTCTCCTGGAAACAATTTCATAAAAATCCCTTTATTACCCATTTAACATGCCAGTAAAAATGGACTCACTTCTCTCATTTAATTTTAGCATTGCTCTTTTTTTTTCTCTGTATTTCCAGCACGCTCTAGAATTTTTGCATTCCAATTTCTTAATTTTTTTCTTTTTAACATTTATGATCATTTGTGTGTGTGTGTGTGTGTGTGTGTGCACACACATGCCTGTGTACATGTGCGTACCGTGGCATACATATAGAGGTCAAAGGACAACTTTGTGGAGCTGGTTCTCTCCTTCCACCTTTCTGTGGTGGCATGTAACACTATTCCAGGGGAGATGTGAACAAATGTCTCATCACCCCAAATAGAACATCAACAACAGACCCAAGAACATCAACAACAAACCCAAGGAAGGATACCACCAAAGTCCAGCAGGGTGAACCGGTAAGTTTCATTGGGGTTACTTACAGGGGTATGGGTGAGGTGTTATTCACAGGTGCAGAAATGACCCAAAGACAGCTGTATCACCCAAACCCCACCCTGGCCTGGGTGTTGACTCATCAAAGCCAGAATCCTGGAGCTTGCTGTACAACTGAGGGTAGTTCAGCAGGTCAGTGAATGTCTTTAGGTAGCTCGTGTGTCTGAGCTGCTTCTAGGCCCCTCAGCTTATGTGAGCGTGTCTCTCAGAAGGTTTAGTGCTTATAGAAGCTGGAAAGGGAGGGACTTAGTGTATTTGGTCAGTTTCAGGGACTTCCTGAAGCTTTTGAGTTGTTTGCTTCCTAAGATTAGGGAATATCCCTGCAGGATGGAATGTTTCACCTTCCTTTAGAATATCCTGTGTCTTAATGTGCCTCCCTCCAAAATGGAGTGTTTTTTTGGAGAAAATGTCTAAATAGTGGGTTCTGGGTATTGAACTCAGGCCATCAGGCTTGTGCGGCACATGCCTTTACATGCTGAGCATCTGGCTGGCTCCCTCTTTGTTTTCTGTATCTTTCTCTTCTCTTCATTTCTTTCTTTTAAAAAATTCTTTTCTTGGAGCTAGAGAGATGGCTCAGTGGTTAAGAGAACTGGCTGCTCTTGCAGAGGACCCAGGTTCAGTTCCCAGCACCACATGGCAGCTAACAAGCATCTGTAACTCCAGTTCCAGGAGATCTGATGCCCTCTTCTGGCCCCTGTGAACATTGCATGACACAGGTACACTTACATGCAAGCAGTACACTCATACACATAAAGTAAAAATAATAAATAGAATATTTTTTTAAAGCCATTAAGGGCTGGAATGATTTATAGTTCCATTTCTTTTGTACTTCTAAATGCAGTCTGGACCTTATCTTTATATCATTTTGTAGAACTCATATACAGATAATTTCTAGCTTTGATACTGAGCAGGGAAGAAGTTAGATATGAAGAAATAAAAGAAAACTGTAGCTCGGTTTTGGTAACTGTGTCTGGTGTGGTGAGACTGGCCCTTTGCAGAAAAAACCATCACAGTTGCAGTCCTGTTGTTCCTGCTCTATCAGAAATGAAGGTGCCAGGGCATTTTCCCCCACACATTCACTAAGGAAGGTTCTGCATCCTCAAAACACTTAGCATCCTTAGAATACTTGCAGTGTGGTTTTGAACTTCCACATCCCCATGGATTTTTCTAGAGAATCATGAGAAAAATACTCTAAAAGGGAGATCCTGGGGCTGGAGAATGGCTCAGCGGTTAAGAGCACTGGCTGCTCTTGCAGAGGATCTGGATTTGATTCCCAGCACCCATATGGAGGCTACGAACCGTCCTTAACTCCAGTTCCAGGGGAATCCAAAACTCTTTTCTGACGTTGGTGGCATTGCACGACACGGATACACTCATACATGCAGGCAATACACTCATACACATAAAAATAATAAATAAAATATTTTTTAAAAAGGGAAATCCAGGGAGCTGGAGAGATGGCTCAGCGGTTAAGAACACTGGTTGTTCTTGCAGAAGACCCGGGTTCAAATCCCAGCACCCACATGGCAGCTAACAATTGTCCATAACTCCAGTCCCAGGGGATCCAACAGCCTCTTCTGTCCTCTGCAAGCATTGCACGACATGGGTGCACTTGCTTACATGCAGGCAATACATGCATACACATAAAATGAAAGTAATAAACAAAATTAAAAAAAAAAAAAGGGAAATCCAGTCCACCATGATTTGCAAGGAAGAAGGGGTCAGCTTAGCTTATAAATATGCCACCCACTTCACGAGGATTCAAAAAGTCTTTTAAATCCACAATGCAGAATTCACTAGGCTGCTCCCTGCCTTCGGGGGGCTAATTCCATTTTCTCTCTGGAGTGTTTGTTCATCTTTTCTAAAATAGACTGCTCAAATGTCAAAAAAGTCTGCTGTTATTTATTTATTTATTTATATTTATTTACTAATCTATCATCTATCATCTATCTATCTATCTATCTATCTATCTATCTATCATCTATCATCTATCTATCTATCCGCCGATCATCTATCATCTGTGTATGGTGTGTGTGCCATAGCGTGCATCTAAAAGTCAGAGGACAACTTGCAGGAGTCAGTTCTCTCCATCATGTGGGTCCCAGGAACTGAATAAGCACTTTAACCCGATGTGCCATTTTACTGGCCTTCTTCATTTCTTTCTTTAGCACCCTCCTCTAGAATCCTCTCTGCAGTCCTTTAAATTTTATAATTTCTTCCTGTTTTTTATTTTTATTTTTTTGAGACAGGGTCTCTCTAGCCCCAGATGGCCTTGAACTTGCTGTGTATACCAGGCTGGCCTCAATTTCACAGAGATCTGCTTGCCTCTGCCTCCTAAGGGCTGTGATTAAAGGTGTGCCCCACCACACCCAGCTCTTCCTTCTTTTTAAAAGAAAACGTAAAAAAAAATGAGACAGGATGTCATTAGCTCAGGCTGTCCTTTAAGGTGGTGTGTAGATGAGGATGACCTTGAATTTCCAATCTTCTGTCTTTTGCCTCCCAAATTCCAGGTATTACAGACATTGCCCACTATACCTAGCTGAAAGTCTCTCATTTTTATTTGTCTTCTCCATCTTGCTCTCTCTGTTTAACAGTATTTTATTTATTACTTTTGTTATATGTGTATGAGCGTATTGCCTGCATGTGTATAAGTGCACCAGTGTCATGCGATGCTGGAGGAGGTCAGATGAGGGCATCACATCCCCTGGAAGTGGAGTTACAGATGGTTGTTAGCCATCATGTGAGTACTGGGAACTAAACCCTGGTCATCTGCAAGAGCAATGAGTGGGCTTAACTGCTAAGCCACGTCTCTGGCCCCTCATTCTCTCTGTTTATTGCTTCCCCTCGAGAGACTCTGCTATTCCCTTTAGAGCCTTTGACCTCAGGGCCACCTTCCCTCAATACTTCCTTGTGTCACTTTCCAATCCATCAGTCACTGCCGGTACCCAGCCTCCTTTCATCTCTTCTACTGTGTGTAATCTCTTGTTCAATCAGGAACTCCTCTCTGCTTTCTACCCTTGCCAAACTTCACATGTTTGAGAGGTGGCTTTTGGCTACTACCGTCCATAAAATGCAGGGAGTGTCATTCCCAGTTCGTGTCACAACTGCTCCTCTTTTTGGTCCATAAACAGTGTCAGCCCTCCTGGCTTGGTTTCCATTTTGGTAGCCAACTCTTGGCTTTTGTGCCAATAAACACCTTCAGACCCATGTTCCCGCAGTCTGGCTTCACCGGTGAGTCAGACCACTTTTCTTAGAACTTCCATTTCACCATTTCCCTTGAAAATCTGAAAATTATCTTCTTCCTTCCCCCGTCCCCTTCTTGGGGTTTTTGGGAAGTGAGTCACATTTTTATGTCGCCTTCTTTTGGAGGGTGCAAGGATTTTTATTTTTCTTCTTTTCATTTTCTTTTCTTCTGTCTTTCTGCTTTTCATTACGATTTATTTATTATTTATTTATTATTTAGTGTGTGTATGTGTGTGCATGGCATACTCCCTTGTAGAAATCAGTCCTCTCCTATTACCCAGGATCAAATTCAGGTCATCAGGCTCAGTGGCAAGCACCCCTAACTACTGAGCCATCTTACTGGCCTGTTTTTAAAAAATATTTTATTTATTATTTTTATTTTATATGTGTGAGTGTATTGCCTGCATGTATATAAGTGTCATGTAATGCCCATGGAGGTCAGAAGAGGGTGATGGATCCCCTGAAACTGGAGTTAGGATGATTGTTAGATGCCATGTGGGTGCTGGGAACTGAACCCCTGGTCCTCTGCAAGTGCAGGCAGTGCTCTTAACCACTGAGCCATCTAACCCCCTTGTTCTTTGATTTTTTAATAATAGCATCAAGACGCAGAATTTTTTTTTATTTAAAAAATATAATATTTTGGAGCTAGAGAGATGACTCAGCAGTTAAGTATGCTGGCTGCTCTTGCTGAGGACCCAGGTTCAAATCCCAACACCCACCTGACAGCTAACAACCATTCGTAACTCCAGTTCCATGGAATCTGATGTCCTCTTCTGGCCACCTTGGGCACTGTATGCATGAGTGCATTTACATACAGGCAGGCAAACATGCATTGTAAAATTAAAATTTTAAAATAATATTTTTATTAATTCTATGAGAATTTCTACAATGTGCTTGGATCATATTTGCCCCTACTCTCCCCCTTACTCCTTCAAGGTCCATCTCACTCCCCTCCCAACTTCACGTCCTCTTTAAAAACTTTTTTGACATCTTTATTTTTATTCTGTTTGTATGAGTGTTTTGCCTGCATGTATGTAAGTGCACCGGGTACATGCAGTGCCCACGAAGGCCAGAAGAGAGCGCTGGATCCCCTGGACCTGGAGTTACAGATGGTTGTTAGCTGCCATACTGGTGCTGGGAACTGAACCCAGGACCTCTGCAAGAGCAGCCAGTGCTCTTAACTGCTGAGTCATCTTCCAGCCCCTTGTATTTTTTGTTTAGTTGGTTTTCTCATTTTTTTTTTTTAATAACCCATGGAGTCCAGTTTGTCCTGCCCATATACTCTTGGGTGTGGGGCCATCCACTAGAACATGATTGATCTACCAGAGGCCACACCCTTAAAGAAAGCCGACTCTCCCTTCCCCAGAAACCTTCCACTGTGCCTTATGGGCAATTGCTTGTGAGCTCCTCCCCCACCCCTCATGCTGGAGTGTTCACTGACTAGATCTTGTAATCTTGTTGAGGCAGCTGTAGCTGCAGCTGCTGTGAGTTTGTGAGTGCAACAGTCCTGTCACGTCCAGGGGACACTATTTCAGTCCATTCCTCCTCCTCTTGCTCTTACAAGCTTTTATTGTCTCTTTTGAGATGGTCCCTGAACCTTGGAAGGTGGGCAGTTTCGGTTTTAAAAAATTTAGCACTTATTTTGTATATATGTTTATATTCATACAGCCATATAAATATAAGTGCATGTGCCACAGTGTGCATGTGGAAGCCAGAGAACAACTTGCAGGAATTGGTCTTTTCTTCCCACACATGGGTTCTAGTGATTGAAATCAGATCATCAGGTTTGGTGGCAAGCAGTGGCCTTTACTCATTGAGCTCTGGTGTTCATTTGTTTTTAGAAAAAGTCTTACATAGCTCAGGCTAGCCTTGAATTCTTGATCCCTCTGCCTCATCTCTCAAGTGCTGGGATTGTAGATATGAATTTCTTTTGGGGACATGTGTATCCATGAAGTGGGTCATTTTGTTTCTTCATGTCATAGCATCATCACACACCATTGGTCCAGCTCTTACAGATCTTTGGTGAATCTTGTCGTAAATTGGAAACACACCTCACTCTTTGAAAATTATCCAGTCAGAACCCCACAGATTCAATTTCTGTCCACATTCCTAGTGCATCATCTGCTCCAGACAACTTTAGAGAACTGCTTGCTCAAATGTGTGCCCTGTGT
>NW_008329365.1:2729015-2742293 GCF_000622305.1 Nannospalax galili
TTTGAGACAGTCTCCGTGTAACTCTAGCTGGCCTGGAGCTTACTCTGTAGACCAGGTTGGCCTTGAACTTAGAGACCTGCCTGCCTCTCCTTCCCAAGTGCACTAGGATTAAAGGTGTGCACCACCAGGCCTGGCTTTTTTACTTTTATATTATGTGTATGAGTGTATTGCCTGCATGTATGTAAGTGCACTGGTATCGTGTAATGCCTGTGGAAGCCAGAAGAGTGTGTTGGAGCCCCTGGAACTGGAATTAAAGATGATTGTTAGCCACCATGTGGGTGCTAGGAACCCAGCCTGGGTCCTCTGCAAGAGCATCCAGTGCTCCTAACAGCTGAACCATCTCTCCAGCCCCTCAGATGGTTTCTTCATCCTCTTTATTGCTTTTCTTCTCTCAGCTTTACTGAGGTATAGTTGACAGATAGAAATCATATATGTTTAAAATGGACACTCTTATGAGTATATGCTTTGATATATGCATACATTGAGAAATGATCATTGCAGTAAAATTAATTATCATACTCACCATCCCACTTAGTAACTGTATTGCTTTTTTGGTGTAATAAAACACTGATCAAAAGCAACTTAAAGAAGAAAGAGTTAAAGTGGTTCATAGTTGCTGGGACTGGAGAGATGGCTCAACGGTAAAGAGAACTGACTGCTCTTGCAGAATACCTGGGTTTGAGTCCCAGCACCCACATGGCAGCTAACAACTGTCCAAAACTCCAGTTCCAGGGGATCCGAGGCCCTCTTCTCACCTCTGTGAGCATTGCATGACATGGGTGCACTTACATGCGTGCAGGCAATGCACTCATACACATAAAATAAAAATAATAAAAATAAAAAAAAAAATTTTTTTAAATAAAAGAAGAAAGAATTAATTTGACTTGTGGTTCCAGGAAAGTTCATGATTTCTCAGAAGGCATGCCTGGTGGCAGGAGCTGGAAGCTGATTGGTCACATTCATATACAGGAAGCAGTGAGAGTGAACAGGAAGTGGAGTGAGGCTGTAAGTTCTCAAAGTCCACCTCTAGTGACCTACTTCCTCTAGTCCTAAGGGTTCCATAACCTCCTCAGACAGTGCCACCAATTGGGAACCAAGTGTTCAAATGCATTAGCCAAGGGGGGACATTTCTCATTCAAGCCACCAGAGTAAACATTTTTTTACTTTTCCTTTTTGTGCTGAGAAAACTTTTTAGCAAATTTCAAGAATATAAAACAGTATTAACTGGTCATCATACCCCACAGTAGGTCTTCAGGACCTCTTCAGCTTGCATAATTAAACTTTGCACCTTTTGGCCAGCATCTTTTTATTTTCGTTGCCCCTCAGATCCTGACAACCACTTATGTACTCTGCTTCTGTGAGTCTGACAGTTGTAGATTCCACATTTAAGTGAGATCACTCAGTATTTGTCTTTCTGGGTGGCATGCCTGGTGGCAGGGGCTGGAAGTTGATTGGTCACATTCATACACAGGAAGCAGTGAGAATGAACAGGAAGTGGAGAGAGGCTGTAAATTCTCAAAGTCCACTTCTAGTGACCTGCTTAGCATTGCATCCTCCAGACTCACCCATGCTGTTACAAAAATTAGGATTCCCCTTTTATGAAGATTGGATATTATTTTGTGTGTGTGTGTGTGTGTGTGTGTGTGTGTATCTCATGTTGTCTCTCCAGCCATCTGTTGATGAACATTTAGGTTTTCCCATATCGTTTGAGCCTCATCTTTTGCAGATCTTTATCCTGTAGAAAGTATATAGGAGAGTACCTCAAACTTTTCTGGTAACGGTTCAGTTTCAGATTTTTCCCAGTCAACTTCCACAAAGGTCAACCATTACTGTTTCTACCAAGATGGTTAGTACCACACCAAGTCTCATTAACCAAATCATAATATGTTTATGAAAAAGGTCTTTAAATTTGGCCTACCCAGGGGAATCACCAGAAAGTTTTGATGCTATCCTGTTTCCTTTTACAGATGGAGGCAGAGTTCTGACGTTGTGAATTTACTACTCATTTCGGGAGGTCTGCAGCTCTGTAGTTTGTGTTCATCCGTAATGAACTGAAACTGGATCCTCCAGGTCTTAGATGAGGGGACTTCACACAGTACCATGTGACATGACTCCCAGTGTTGGGGCAACTTCAGAGAAGCGCTAAGTACATATAGTTTCCTACAGTTTCTTGATCAAAACTAAAGCTCAAATATACTGTTCCTTCTATAAGTTGCCATGATCATGGTGTTTTATCACAGCAACAGAAAAGTCACTAATACAGAGGGCATGTGGAAGGGACTCTGCATCCACTCACCAACCTTCCTTAGGAGAGTGCCTGCTTTTCTTTCCTGTGTTGAGCTTAGTCAGTTAGTCACCAAACAGAATGGGAACCAACATGAAAGGAATTTAATGGCTGAATTGATCAGCCAAGGCGACATGAGCATCAACCACAGAGCTCCTTCCTGCCTCTAGAAAAAACCGAGATTCTAGGTCTAGCCTCACTCAGGAGTCTGTACTGGCTATTGGAACATTAGGGGATGAGCTCTCTGTTATTGGGTTATCTCCTACCATGTAACCTGGGATCTGTTTCCCAATGTCTCTGAGCCCCAGCTTCCTAAGATTTCTAATATCTAATATTCATATTTCTATCACTTATTTTTTGCAAGCATTAATTGAAAACACTTGATTGTAGGGACTCAGGTTTGCTTTGCTTAGCGGGGGACCTGCTGGCTTCGGGGCAGAGGGTCTGATTGGCGGCAGAGTCAAACTCTGGGACCTGTGTCTTCCCAACAGGATGATTTATTTTAGAATTTAGATGGTTTTTATACATCCCAAGGAACTAGCAGTCACGTGGGATATGACAGTCACATACAAAGATTTAGGGTACAAAGAAACAGGACATTTAGTCTGTTAGTTGGCGCCAGAAGGATTCTTAAACTTTTACTCAAGGTTATCAATGCCCATCCCGTGATTTATTGGCCACAATGTTTTCTTTCTTAGAGCTAAAAGCACGGTGAACTTTTAGCTTTTAGCTCAGGAGTAAACCTTTAACCTGGCCTAATCTCTTAGCCAGGGATAGCTGAGTTATTTGTTTAGGACAAGGAGATGAGCTAAGGGTTGTTGACCAAGATGCTTTCCCACAGAGCAGGGAGCCTGCACTTTTATGACCAGGCCGCTTCCTCCTGCCAGACCAACAGTGTTCTGCAAGGCAGGGATTATCAGAGCCACTGTCTTTGGAGCCCCTCCCTTTTAGCAGAGAATGCAGCTTGGACCTATAAGTTTTAGGCTCACCTCACCCTAGGGCCTGGCATCCTGGTTTCCTACACTTGATCTTTTTTTGAGATAGTGTCTTCTGTAGCCCCAGCTGACCTGAACTCTCTATGCAGACTAGGCTGGCCTTCAATCCCAGAGACTGATCAGCCTGCCTCTGCCTCCCGAGTACTAGGACTAAAAACTTTATGCCACAAGGCCTGGCTTGGTCATTTTTAAGTTCCATACCAATCCCCTTTTATCCTATGGAATTTATTATTTAAGTCCAACCATTTTTTATTTTACAGATAAGGAAAACAAGGGTTCAAAGAGTCTTGAATCAGTGGCTCAGGAAAGAATGGAATTCAGGGCTCCTGTTTCCCAAGAAAGGGAATTGGGGCAGCTAGAAAGGTTGTGGAAGAGTCTCAGCCAGATGAGCATGTTCTGAGGAGGAAGGGGCATCAAAGCTGGCAGCAAGGATTCCTCTGTGTGTCAGCCATTGGGCAAGAAAGCCAGGCACAGAATGGAGTCTTTCATAAGCGAGTTACTGTTTGGCTCTATTCCCAGAATGCCTGCAAAGCCGAAACTGCCCAAGGGAAGGGGCCCTGATTGATCTACAAATCCTTAGATACTCTTTTAACAAATGAGCATGGGTGGACCATGGGGACTTCTAGAAGCAGGGTGTCAGGAGGGACTAGCAGGAAGCAAGGAAAGAGTTGTCGAAGCAAGAGAGGGGCAAGAGCCCATCTTTAATCATCTTGGTGCTAGAATTGGGGTCTTGGACCTGGAAATGGCAGAGATGGAGCCAGAGGAATACAGGTGTTTGGGGACCATGTTCTTGAGCATGCTTGGGGACTAAGCTTTGATCAAGGCATGTTAGGCAGCAGTAGCAAATATGGGACCTGTTCCCCAAAGGTTCCCATCCAAGTCCTCATATAAACAAGGGATTCAGACAAGCAGACAGCACCTACCTGATTGGTCAGTGTCAGGTCCTCCATTCAAATAAAGGATTCAGGCTCACTGAATATCTGCTCCTGATCGGTGGATGTCTGAGCTCAGAGGCAGCCAACATAAGTGGTCAACTATGACAACTACAGCAGGGCAGGTGTTTAGTAGGCTGGCCCTCATTTGCTACTGTGTGAGTGGGGCATGGTTATAGCTGTTGTATTTATAAAATTTTAATTCTGGGCTTTGTGTGGGCCCTGGGTCCCCATGTATGTACTGTTTGGCTTTGTCGTGAAGGTACAAAGCAAGCCTGATTCCTGTGGGGCCTCTTCCTGGCATCCATGAGTTCTGTCCCCCTCTGGGGTGCTTCCCAATGATCTCAATCTGGGCCTGGCTGGGAAGTCAGAGCTGCTGTTTGTCCAGGTAACACATTCTTTGATGTCAGTCACCATCTCTCCTTTAGCTCATTACAAAGGCTGGGTGCTTTCCAAGATTCACTAGGGGTGGCTACTTCCTAAGACCCTTTAGCAAGGCTTGCTCCAGAAAAATACTTCATAGTTTACCTATTTAGAGAGTGTATCTTTCTGCATGTGTATGTGCATGTGTGTGTATGTGTATGTATGTGCATGTGGAGGTCATAGGTTGACTGTCAACTGTCTTTCTCAATTGTTTCTCCACTTTATTTTTTTAAATATTATTTTTATTTTTTGAGTATGAGTGTATTGCCTGCACATACATAAGTGCACCCATGTTGTGTGGAGGTCAGAAGAGGGCATCAGAAACCCTGGAACTGAATTACAGAAGATTATTATCTGCCATGTGGGTGCTGAGAACTGAACCCAGGTCCTCTGAAAGAGCAGCCAGTGCTCTTAACTGCTGAGCTGTCTTTCTAGCCCCTCTGTACCTTATTTTTTGAGACAGGGTCTCTCATCTGATGTGGAGCTCACCAATTCAGCTAGACTGGCTGGTCAGTGACCCCACAGGGATCCACCTGTTTCTGCCTCCTCAGCTAGTGTTACATGTACACACTCTGGAACCCAGCTCTTTTATGTGTGTGCTGGGAATCCGAACTCAGTTCCTCATGCTTGCATAGCAAGCACTTGACTTTCTGAGCCAGCGCCCCAGCCCATGCTGCTACAGTTTCTAGCTTTATCCGTGCTCTCTGTTCCTGTTATGTCCCACTGTGTGTCTTGTTAGGGCCTCTCTAAAGGCTCTGTTCCTTCCTTCTGTCTTACAGGGTCCCTCAGCTGTGATACCCAGCTTTACTGTGATTCACGGTACATTGTGGTACTTGGGCATCCTGCTCTGATTTCTATTCCCTCTTTGGGGCGCAAAGGGCTCAGGGCTGCTGTGGACTAGAACTGGTTCATTTGGAGCTCCCTATTAGTTTTTAGGATTTCTGTGAGCCAGTGATATTCCCCTGGCAACCTGAAGCTAGCTAAAGCAAGAGTAATAGTCTGGGCTGGGTAGTGTGACTGGGCTCCTTCTGCCCCAGGTCCTGGCTGCCATCACCCTGGTGTAACTGGAGGGAACCACTCTGGAGCAGAGCAGCCACATTCTTTGATGGGATGACAGGGACAATCCTAGGGCTTTGAGTCTGCTTGGAACTCTGTGCCAAGACTCTCCCTTCCCTGTCTTTGGATGGCAACCATACAAAACCTAGATGTCAGACTCTCACTAATTTCCTAACCGAGGCATCTGGTCTTGGCAAATCCAAGTATCTGACTCTGGCTGAACTACTTTGACCTTTGTATGGTCAAACCCTGGCAGCCCGGTGCATGGGCCATACTTTTTTCTTCTTTCCAGAATTTTCTCTCCCCAGTGCCTCCAATTTCCCATTAAAATGCATCCAAACACAGCAAAACAAATATTTAAAAAAATCAACCAAACAACATAAAAAATCAAACCAAACCTCTCTTTCAAAGAGGAAACCCCAAACAACATATTCATCCACACCTCAGAAGAAGCTAACCTGCTGCTTTCCAGAAAGTGATGGAAACATGCTATTCAGAAAGCACCCAAAACTTGAGTCATTCACCCACCCACTCCTTAATCTGTATGAAAATAGTCTCTTCATCTGCTTCCATCTCTACTTTCCTGCCCAGAAGTCATTATCCTTTGATGACATCAGAGCTGGTTACTCCAAGGGACGGTTGTTGGTTGGCAGCAGGCAGTGCCAACTGAATGGGATGCCAGTCCTGTCAGTAATGAGCCAGTTCCAGGAGAGATGTCAGAGCACTGGGCTGAGGTATGGGAAGAGGACAGTGACTAAAGTCAGTCTCAGAGAAAGGCAGAGTCCGGGTCCTATGTGTGTACTTTCTTTTAGGGTCTAGATAAGGTAATTGCTTTGCTCAAGGTCATCCCATAGATGGGTTAGAGATGGGACAGGGGTGTGATGTGTCATGCCCAGAAGTTCTACATGAATGTTGCACTTGGCAGGGCTTGAACCATGTACAAGCAGGGCATACTGAGATCAAGGGATTTGAATGGGGTCGGCTGACATAGCATTTGTAGGGAAAAAACACAATACCAGAATCTAGGATTAGATTCTAACCCCATGCTGAACCATCAGACATTGTTTTGCCTCGGCAGTGTTCTCATGGTCTAGGAAGGCTTGGATTAGACAAATGGGGATTGACACACTGTATCCCAAGTGCTAAACCCAGTGCACTGCTTGCTTTTGTATTCCATTCACATTTTAAAATGATTAACTAACACAAGAATAACATTTCTATAGTATGTGAAAAAATAGCATGAAGTTCAAAATTTGGTACCCATAAATCAAATTTTATTAGAGCACATCCATGTAAGCTGTCCTAGTTAGCTTTAACTGCCAACTTGACACAGCCTAGAGTCATCAGAGAAGGAACTGTATAGATCAAATTGGCCTATGGGCATGTCTTCAGGGGACTGTCATGATTGTGGGCCTAGCCCACTCTGGGCAGCACCATTCCCTAGGCTGGTAGTCTTGGTTTGTATAAGAAAGCTAGCTAAGCATGAGGCTGCACGTGAGCCAGCAAGAAGCATTCCTCCATGGTCTCTGCTTCAAGTTCCTGCTCGAGTTCCTGCCTTCATTTCCCTCAATGATGGTCTGTGACCTAGAAGCTGAAATAGACCCTAAGTTGCTTTTGGTCAGAGTGTTTGATCATAGCAACAGAGATCAACCTAGAATATATGTTCTTTGTGAATAGTCTACGATGGCTTTTGTTGAATGGTTGAGACAGAGTTGCTGTGTGGCTAGTTGCTGGATGCCCATACAAAGTCCTTGCAACCATTCTAGACAAGAGTTCTCAATTCCTCCATAGTCTTCCCCTCACCTTTCCAGTTTCTCTTCTTCTTGTGAATTCTCCATCTGTCTCTCAGAGCTGCTTCTTGCCCCTTGTGGTGGGTGGATCTAGGGACCCAAGGAAGGCATGGCTTGAAAACCTGGGGTTTGAATGAAAGCATTGGGAACCAGGTGGGGTGGGGGGAGGGTAGCTCTAGACATGGAGCAGAGCCATTTCTCATCATTGAGATTATGGTCCCATCAACCTGCTACGATCTTGTCTTCAGTGACTGTTCAGGACAGTTACAGTGCTGGAAGAATACCCCAGAGTTGGAAATCATGACACGTGGGTTTGTCTTCAGTTCTTTCATCATTTTCCCAGCAGGTGTTTAGTGAGGTCCCACCATATACCATGCACCAGGGACACACTAGCAAAAAACAGGTCCCAGCATTCCAGGGAGAGAGCTGGGTGATGTACAGATAGTAAAATGCATAATTCACTTCCAGAAGAGATAGACAATGCATAAAAACAAGGCAAGCAAACGATAGAGCCCTAGAGGATTGCAGTCATGGTAGAGCATGAAGCAGAGCCCCTTCTTCAGAACTGCTCAGAGCCCAGGGCTTTACCAAGGAAACTTCCAGGCCTCTAAGAGATGGGGTAACTGGAAGGGGACTTGTGTTCCTAGTCCTAACCAGAGCAGTACTTAAAAAAATTATTTCATGTGTATGAGTGTATTGTCTGCATGTGTGTAAGTGCACTCATGACATGCAATACCTGCAGAGATCAGAAGAGGGCATTGGATTCCCTGGAACTGGAGTTATGGGTGGTTGTTAGCCTCCATGTGGGTGCTGAGAACCAAACCCGGGTTCTCTACAAGAGCAGCCAGTGCTCTTAACTGCTGAGCTATCTCTCTGGCCCCTTGGATACTTTTAAAAAAATATTCCTCCAGCATATATATATATATATATATATATATAGTGAATGTATTAGTAAAGTGTGTGTGTGTGTGTGTGTCATTTATTCCTGAAACAGCTGGACCAGAGGTTTCTGTTTATGGTTGGCTGGCTTCTTGGATTTTAGGCCTGTGGTGAGGGAGAGATGCTATGGTGAAGGAGTATGTAGTATAGGATGATCGCTTCATGGTGGCCAGGAAACAAAAAAGGCAGATAGCAAGACTGTTCTGGTGGATAACCCCTTCCTCCTCCCCTTTTGTTCCATCTGAGTCCCCAGCCTATTGGACCGTGCCAATACTGAGGGAAGGCCTCACTTCCGTACTTGCTACCCACATGGCTAATCATCTCTGGAAATGCCCCCAAAAGACTTTTGTCCCCTGGGCAACTCTCACGCCAATCACAATTAGCATCAAGATTATCTATCACAGTTAAAATGGGTAGACTTTAAGTTCCCAGCAAGAGACTACTCTCAAGGCTAATCTAACTATAATCTATGACTTTTAATATTTTTTGTAATTATAAGGAACAAATCCAGGTCCTCAAGATGGACATGGCAGCTCACACCTATAATCCCAGCACTTGGGAGACTGAGGCAGGAGGATTGCTATGAGTTCAAGGCAAGCCTGGGCTAATATAGAGAAACCAGCCTGAGCTACAGAATGAGACCCTGTCTTCCCCCCCAAAAGTCTAGGGCTTCACACATGCTAGACAAGTGCTCCATCACTAAGGCATATCACTGATCCAACCTTTGAATTTTATACATTCGGAGGGCTACAGAATCATGAAATGCAATAATATCAGCCACTCTTTTCCCTCCTAATCTATATACCATCTCATTTTCTATATGTATTTCATGGTTACTACCTGTAAAAGGTCTGGGATTGAAACAAGAGACAGCAACAATCCGTGCTAGCAGACTGGTGAAAAGTAGAAAACAGTAGTCACATCATTGCGGTGAGGGCTGGCAGGCACATGAATCAGGAGGTAAAGGTGACATTGTGATGAACCTGTTCTAACAGGACCCATGAAATAGGCCCAGTGTCATATGAAATCCAGACACATTATCTATGACATCCTTCTACCTAGGTGTTCAACAAAAGTTTCCTTTTCTTTTTGATTTTGTGGGACAGGGTCTTGCTATGTAGCCTTCACTGACCTGGAACTTCCTGTTCAAGCTGGACTTGAACTCACAGAGATTCATCTGCCTCTGCCTCCTGAGTGCTGAGATTCAAGGCATGTGCTACCATGACCATCCTCAACACATGTTTGAGTTTGCTTTAAAGTAAGGGGGAACATCTAATGGGTCAGGGAGCAGATGCTGGCGGCTGGAGAGAAGGAGGTTTTGAGAGCAGAGGCAGTTGAGGGACAGTGAGACCAAAACTAGGTAGAAGACGACAGAACAGAGGGCAGGAAAGTAAGGGCTTGGTGACAAGGCAGAGTGGAGGCCGAGGAAAGAGGTCAGTGCACAGCTCTCTGTTTTCTTTCTTGGGTTCCTGGGGGCTGGTGGTGCTGTTATCTGAGATTTTGAGGGGGAACTAATGAGTTAAACTTCAGAGGCCTCTGAGAGATGAGGTGGAATATATCTTTCCCTTTCCTGTTCTGACTTTAATTTCAAATTTCCTCCAATGGCTACTGACTCAGAGGATAACTTCTAGGTGTGGGCCAGGAGCAATAGGAGATCAGTGGTGAGCTTCATTCTCCCCAAGGAGCGCCATTCTATATGCTGAACACCAGATAGGATAAAGCAGAACACTGGAGAACATTCTGCTGTTACAATACATTTGAAAAATTACAATATTTATTTTTTAATTTTATGTGTATGAGTGTATTGCCTGCGTGTATGTAAGCGTATCTGTGTTGTGCGGTGCCTACAGAGGTGAGAAGGAAGTGTTGGATCCCCTGGAATTTGGAGTTATAGACACTTGTCATCCACCATGTGGGTGCTGGGAATCAAACCTGGGTCCTCTGCAAGAGCATCCAGTGTGCTTAACTACTGAGCCATCTTTCCAGCCACTCAATGCGAGTGTTACTGATTCTAGGTAAGCCAGGGCTGTTAGTCACCTTGGATGAACTCGAGGTGCTCTGTTAGTATCTAAAGAATAGCCCAGATGGCTGTGATGTTGAATATTGATTGTTGACTTGAATGGATTGAGAAGCACCCAGGAGATTAGTAAAGCATGCCCAGGTGTGTCTGGGGTGTTTTTTTTTTTTTTTTCCTAAAGAGCATTAACTGAGGGAGAAAGGCCTGCCTTAATGTGGGCAGCACCATCCAATAGGTTGGGGCCTCGGATAGAATAAAAGAGGAGAAGGGAGAATGCTAGCCGGCCCAGGTATTCCTTTCTCCGCTTCATCTCTGCCATGTGGTGAGTTGTTCCGCTGTGCTTTCCTACCATGCCCTCCCACCATCACACACTGAACTCTGAAACCATGAGCCGAAAGAAATCCTTTCTCAAGCTGGAGAGATGGGTCAATGGTTAAGAGCATTTGCTGCTCTTGCAGAGGACCTGGGCTCAGTTCCCAGCATCCACATGGTGGTTCACAGCTGTCTGTAACTCCAGTTCCTGGGGATCTGATGCCGTTTTCGGCCTCCATGGGCATTGCATGCATGATATGTACAAGCAGACAAAACACTCATACATAAAACAAAAAAATAAATCCTTTGGGGGCTGGAAGATGGCCCAGTAGTTAAGAGAACTGGTTATTCTTACAGACGACCTGGGTTCGGTTCCCAGCACCCACATGATGGCTAACAACCATCTATAACTCCAGTTCCAAGGGATCTGACACTCTCTTCTGACTTTTGGGGGCATTGCATGACATGGGTGCACTTATATACATGCAGGCAATAACACTCATACCCATAAAAAAATAAAATATTTAAAAAAATAGTAAAAAAACCTTCCCTCTCTGAAGGTGTTTTCTCACAGTAACCGACGAGCCCAGTGACACAGGGAGAAACACAATGCTGGATCAAAGTGCAGGCGCTAAGTTGATGTGCAAACACTTTTCAACTGAGAAGTGTTTGGGGACTTCAAGGCAGCATGAAGGATCCCAGGGCAGGATCCTTTGGTCCCCAGGAAGGTCACCTCAGGGCAGCCGTGCTTGGCAGAGCAACAGCCCTGGTAACGTTGTGGGTGATTACAGAGGGTCCAGCCACCTCTCCTGGAGCTGGGACAGCCTCCCCTACTCCCCGGAGCACCTAATTACTTGAGTGAAGGAAATGAATGGAAAACACACAACAAAGGATCAGGCTGAGCTCTCCAGCCCTCAGACCACAGCTACTTCCAGGCAGAAGTAGTTCCCAGGGGCACACCCCCTCCTTCCTGTCACTGCTGGGCACGCACTGCTGCAGGAAGCTAAGGACATCACGTAGGGCTACTGTCCTCTTCAAAAACCTCGAGTCAAGCCAAGCGGCTGTGGGTGTCCTCAAGGGCAGGTGGGCAAAGGTGTATGGATGACTGGTGCTCCTGCCGCACTTGGCTTCCCTGCACGAGTCGCACCCATGTATCTACTACTGAGGGAGACACCGGACTGTTAGAGCACGCCTCTCCTTGCTTCCTGTAGGAAGCACAAGAAAGCCTTTGGCCAATCTATTCTAAGTGTATCTCTTGGGCCAGATCTAGCAACCCCCTCATGGATCTCCCCCAAAGGTTAAATAGTTCCCACAGGGTACAAGAAAGGGTTATTGGAAACAGCAGGTCTTTTTTGTTGTTGTTGTTTTATTTTTTCCCTCAACTTCAGCACTTCTGGTAAATCTCTGATCCAGCATCTAGTGGTTAACCACTGATACAGGAAATGACATTTAATGTTTTTATCACTCAGCCAGAAATGGAAGAACAGGGCAAGTCTGTGTTTAGGGAAGACGGATGGCAGCCCACCACCTTCATCTTAAAGGCACACTGTCTCTTTTCCTGGTCACTGAGCTGATAGGTGGTGTGTTTTCTTCCCCAGCCCCAGCCTGTTCGCTTCACTGGTGAACCAGGAAGGCCAGGGAGGGCATTCACAGCCTTGTTGCTCAGAATGGGAACACAACCCTGTCAGCTGTCCACAGCGGTGAAACAGGCAGTACTTGGTTCTCCTTTCTCAGGAGCAGTTGCATGTGGGGACAGGCAGGAAGGAAATGAGCTGGGATGCTTGTGTCCCAGGCGCTTTGAACCACAGCATCAGCCTGAGGTGGCTGAGCCCAGGGGGCCACCTGGCTATCTGAGTCTTGGAACAGTCCTCTTGACCGTGACAAGGAAGATAGTCAACCAAAGCTGTACTAACCCCTGTCAAGGCACTCAAAGCAAGGGTTGAATACCGCAAACCACGGTTGGGGCCACTGCATTCCGTTTCATTAGCATTCTTCCTTGGTCACTGTGTTCTTCCTCATTTCTGCTCATTAAAGATGAGGGGGTTTTCAGTGCAGCTGCTGAGTAGATTCCTGGTAACAAGCGCAACAGCAATAATAATAAACAGAGTTGGTGAGTAGTAACAGCTCAGATTTACCACTTTTCCATGCTCAAGGTCTAAAGCTGGCAGGTACCATAACCATGACTCTACTCCAGATGAGCCTGATGTCAAAGGCAGTCCTGCCCTCCAGACACCAGTAGTAAGTGCAGACTCAGGTCTCACCTCCCTGTCCAGGCTCTGCCATGGCCATGGAGGGCTGAGGATACTGAATAGATGCTGTGGGAGTCCTGGTGGAGGGTGTGGGTGCATCAGACAATGTACAGTTGGCAGAGACCTCAGTCTTCCCATATTAATCAGGGCCCTGGATTCTCTGATAAATTTTCCTTTCAGCAGACACTAACATGATACCTTTTTCATTTAAAAAAAAAAAAAGTCACTTTGGTGCAAAACTCCTTCTCTTCCTCTCCCTCCCCCTCCCCTTCCCCTTCCCC
>NW_008329365.1:2743233-2760041 GCF_000622305.1 Nannospalax galili
CATAGATTCTTGGCCTTGTCAACACTAGGAGGTGGTAGTGCCATGGGTCTACTCCGTCACCGAAGGAGGTGGGCACCATAGGGTCAATGGTTACCTTGTCCACAATGAGGCCAACAGCTCTTGGTAAGTCACCCATTAATTTCTGCTCTACCTGGAATTGGAGCTAAAGAGCCACTCCTGGAGCCTCAGTTTACCCATTCATGTACTTTCTTTGAAGAGCTTATGAGGTCTAAAGAGCGCTGAAAAACAAACATCGTCTTCCAAATCTGCACAAAGAGGAAGACATGGTTGTTTAACTTCAAAGTCTTTCCAAAAGGACAGAGTTGCACATGGGTGTCCCATCCCCAGAGCTTGACACACCAGTTGATTGTGGGACTTTGTACTGGAGGCAGCTGAAGATTCAAGGCTAAGATGCTGGTCATCCTATCATGCCTTCCAGCAGTGCTTTAACCTGGCAGACCAAAGTGGAGCAAGCTCAGTTCCTGTGTGCGAAGAAACAAAACCAACCTGTAAGGTTGGAGTGTAATGAGATTCTATCCATAAACACTCCTGGAAATCTAGCATCTACTGTTGATCTTTTAGAATTCAAATTATAACTGATATGAAATACTGGAAGATCTGTGTAGAATGGGGTTTGTCTCCAGGTTTTTCTTGTCATTCATAAAATATATTTTTTCTGTAGACCATATAAACTTATATGCCCGTTTTTATTTTCTGATGTCACTTCTCCTTGGAATTCTTTCATCGAATGCACTCATACTGAGTATTTCATTCATTCATTCATTCATTCATCTGCTCACTCATGCTGCATTTATTGAGCCCTACTATATAACAGCAAACCACTCAACAGCAGGAAAAAAATGGAGGGTCCGTACTCTGATGAGTTTGTAGCATCAAAGTCAAGTGGGGGAGAAACATTAAAATGGTCACATAGGTAACAGTAAAACACTAGCCGAAGGAAAAGCCCACAATGTAGTGGGGACTTGACTAAAGCTTGGGGCACACAGTAGGTGGGCAAAACTTCTTTGAGAAGCTGCTGCTGCTCAGATGTGGAAGTCAAAGAGAGGTTAATTAGATGAGGGATGGGGGATGAGGAGAGTTCAGAAAGAGGTACAGACATCATGGAAGGAGAGAGGTTGGTGATTTGTAAATATCAGTGAGGTCACTGGGAGATCGAACATGGCACAAACTGAGACTGGGGATGGTCAGAGTGTATGGGCTTTGAAGGTTACGTTCAGGATCTTTTTTTTTTTTCGTCTTTTTGAGACAGGGTCTCCCTGTAGCCCCATCTGTCCTGGAACTCACTACGTAGACCAGGCTGGCCTTGAACTCACAGAGATCAGGATCTTTTTTTAAAAAAACCGTTCTTACTATTTTATGTGTATGAGCGTATTACCTGCATGTATGTAAGTGCACCTGTGTTGTGCAATGCCCATGGAGATCAGAAGAGGGCATTGGATTCCCTGAAACTGGAGACTTACAGATGGTCGTTAGCTGCCATGTGAGTGCTTGGAACCAAACTTGGGTCCTCTGCAAGAGTAGTCAATGGCTCTTAACCCTCTACCATCTCTCTAGCCCTGTTTTTAAATTAAATTAAACTTTTTTTGAGACAGTGTCTCCCTGTGGCCCCAGCTGGCCTAGAACTCACTATGTAGACTGGGCTAGCCTTGATCTCACAGCAATCTACTTGCCTCTGCCTCCAAGTGCTGGGATTAAAGGCATGTGCCACCACGCCTGGCAAGGATCTTTTTTTTTTTTTTTTTTTAACCTTTTATCTTAGCTGGAAATCCTCTGAAATATTTTTATCAAAATGCAAAGTATCAGGTTTTGTATAAATTAGGTTAAAAGAACCAAGGGCTTGTCCTCTCTATTCTTTATCATTGAGAGATCTGATTTAGAAGAATCAGATTTAGGGCTGGAGAGAAGGCTCAGTGGTTAAGAACACTGGCCGCTCTTGCAGAAGACCTGGGTTCGAATTTTAACACTCACATGGCAGCTAACAATCATCTGTAACTCCAGTTCCAGGGGCTCTGACACCCTCTTCTGGCCTCTGCAGGCATTGCACAACATGGGTGCACTTATATATGGAACAGCATAACACATATACATTAAAATAAAAAGTTTTAAAAATGAGAGATTCATGAGCAAGTGTGATTGTTATGGTTGTATATACAATATTATGGAAGCCTGAAGAAGTGAGTTATTTTTCTGGATGATGGGTATCAAAGGACACTTCAAACAGGAAGCAGTGTTTAAGCCAGGTACTGGAGAATGGTACGGGAGCTGCAGATGAAACCCTGTGGTCCTGCACATGCTTAGCATGCTGAGGGCTTGTGTTCGGTATTGTGCACACTTAGTGCACACTCATGTACCCCTACACAAGTGGGGACTATCATTGTCATAAGAAGTATGGGAAGAAAGAAGGATCACATTTAGGAAGAAGGAATCACATATCTACCATAGAGACAAGAACAGGCATCCCAGATTGACACAAAAACTAATTGTTTGGTATGGACAGAGAGTGAGTACTCTGGTAGTCAGTCATCAGAGATGTTTAGCAATACCCCATCTCTCTTTTCATTTGGCCATGAGGTAGCTTTGCCTTTTCTAAACGACCTGAGTTTAGAGTTGGACAATGATGGTGGACAGAAGGGAGTCTGTCACTTCCAAGTAGAAGATTCCTCAGCGGCTGCATGCTTTGCCACATTGTCATCTACTTTGGCCAGTGACAATGTTTAGGGAGTGGGCGCTTTATCAGATTGTGACCTAGAATGAACACAGTGGTACAGATGGATCCATGAAGAAAGGGAATGAGCGAGAGCCAAGCCTTGGCATAAGCCGCTGAGCTTTGGGGGCCATTTGCTATGGTAGCATGACTCAGTTTATCCTGAAGGTACGAGTGTCTGTCAACAACTACAAAGGGTCTGAGGTTTTACATTGTATTTGGGTCGACCTTCAGCCTGTTGCAGTTATGTAGAGACTGGTTGAAGACAGGAGATTTCTGAGTCAAAGACTCACAGGGGCATGCAACATGGGCTTTCTATTTGCCTTGTCCCTGTAAGTCCTGTTAACGTAGCATGGCCCTGATGGATGCTGCACCCAGTGGATTTGTGTCACAACTGAGGAACCCCAAGCCTAGAAAACCCCAATCATTTATAATGGATGAAATTCACACCTGCCCAACTGTTTTCTTTCTTTACTAAACTGGAAAGCAAACAAATCTTCCCTCTGCTCTGGAGAGAGGCGCTATCTTTATTTTCCAAAGCTGTTCACTATACAAACACTCTTGAAAATATAGTCTGGAACAAAATTTGTCAGTGCCTCTGTTTGCAAGAAGTGTAGAAATGTGACAGACTCGGGGAGAATTGTCTCCCAACAGAATCTTTAGGTAGTGGAGGATAGAAGACATTCAGAGCAAGATTAGGAGGGATTTTGTAGAACATGCTGAGGAGATTGGACTTTATCCAGTAGGCACTGAGGATCCCTCAAAGGTTCTAAAACGTGGAGAAGAGAACTAGATTGAAGGAGAGGGATATTAATGTAGAAAGAAGTTAGGGCTACAGATGTAGGTATGGGAATTTTTAACATATTGAAGGGAGCTGAAGCTCCTGGACTTTATATGTACTTGGATAAATTCGATAGCCTTCACAGCCCAAATCAAAGGGTATCTCATTTAATAGGTTATATATAAGCTTTTGTCAAAGAACTTGTGCTAGTTACTTTTCTTGTTAGGCAGAAAGAAACAATGTAAGGGAACAGGGATTTGTTTGGGCTGATGGTTTAAGAAGGGATATGGTCCATTGTGGAGGGAACGTTTGGGTGGGAGCGTGAGGCAGTTGCTCACATTGTGTCTGCAGTCAAGAAGCAAAGATGGAGGTTGGCGTTCAACTCACAATCTCCTTTTCTCCTTTTTCAGTCTGGGACCTCAGCCTATTGGATGAGTGAGGTTGGCAACGTTCAGAGACAGTCTCCTCCTCTGTTAAAGCTTTCTGAAACACCCTCACAGATAAGGTCCAGGAGTTGTCTTTTAGGTGATTTTAAATCCAGTCAATAGTGAAGATGGACCATCACAGAAATAGAATGTAGAGTTCCAACAAATAAAACACAGAAGGAGCAAGGCTTTGGTTGAATGGATCAAGAGAGCTGATCCTACTGTGTGCTTCTCCCATCTCAGCAGAATCACAGGAACCCCTCTGTGGAGTCTCTGCTGTCTAGAAAAGCACACTCTGAATTCACTTTTCTTGTCCTGTTTGGGACAGGAAGAACACATTGTTCTCTGTTTCTCTCAACATTTTGAACTTATCATCAGACCACATCTATCACTTGACACGTTTGTGGGAAGCAACTTCCATCTCCATTTCTGTATTCCCCAGTGTCCAGGCACCTGCCATCATGCAAGGTGTGCCACCAATGTTTGTGGAATTTAATTGAATTGATGTGGAAAACACATCAATGAGATAACCATAGCATTATACTTTTTGTAAAACTTTTAAAAAATTGAATTAAATCTAAAAGACAGCCCCCTCCTAACCACGGGAAACTAAGAACCAAAGATGAAGGGAATGAAATGGAAAACAAAACCAAAATATCTTCCTAGAGTGAAAGGTATGTGGAGTAGATTTCAGTTTGTCTTCTGTGCTTTTTAATAGAAAGGGACCATGGTCCGAATAAATAACACTATTCAAATCGGTGTGAGGAGATTGTCAGAGCTTCCTGAAGTATGTGAGTCCGTATTGTCACCCATGGTTTCCTCAGGTAAGGAAGGAAAGCCCTGTGTTTACTCTTCTGAGTTAATGCCAGCAGAATATCTACATTAGAAAATACACAAAACTTTTTAAAAACTTCAACTAGGTTGAGCATGTTTGCTCTAGCTAGTATGACTTGTTGTCATGGTGAGTTCACTGGTGGTCTGGTGAAGACAGTGGTGCCTTGAATCTTGGAGTCTGCGGCTGCAGCCAGCTGCAGCCACCCCTCCATTCTTCCAGTGCTGGATGCTGGCTGGGGTGCCACTCTTCCGCTCACTCGGGCTCTGCCTCCGAGCGCACGGGCACTGCCTCCGGAGCACCGGGCCGCTGTCTGCAATCCCAGGGCGTTGCCTTCTGGGCGCAGCCCCTGATCGCAGGGGTGCTGCCCTTCGCTCCTCAGTGCTGCCACAAGCTGTGGTCGCTCTTCTGCTGCCCCGGTGCTAGGGCTGCTCTTCTGCTCGCTGTGGTGCTGCCTCTGATCTTCGCTGCTTCTCCCCGGTCCTGGACCTCAGGGCTGGTGAGGAGATTGTGTCAGCTGAGCCACATTCAGACACATGAGACCAGATTCCCTGTCGCAGATCTGGTTTATTGCAGGGGTAGGGGTCCAATCAAGAAGTTACAACTCAGATCTTTGGCAGGGCTGTGTCCTATCATGACATGGAGAGCCAGACACCTCATTAGCATAATGGGTTTCTGGTTACTTAGGTTCCTGTTTCCTTATGGGGCCTGGGTTCCTGGGAACCACAAGACGCAGTTTAAGTGTTGGAATTTGGGATCTCAAGGGTGGTGATTAGGGAGTGGCAAGCTCTAGGCATCAGTCTCATGATCTGCCAATGGGAGCAAATGTCACAAGGTTGGGCCCTTACCTTGGGCCTGCTGTATGGCTGTCATTAAGACTTTCATCCTAGGCTCAAGCCTATCTCCCACAGGAGTCCCCTGTGTTTTCGTGGGATGTTATACCTGCTAGTGAATGCTGTTGACGTTCAAGGAGAAAAAGCACAGTGAAAAGAATTTCTGCTCATCATGCTGGGAGACTCCGTCTTGATGGGTCTGTGAGGCTAACACTTAGAAATTGGGAGGGGGGGGCTGTTGTTTAAGTAAAAGAATGTAAAATTAAACATGAGAAGTAAATATTGAGAATGAGAAGAGAAATCACAATGACATTTTTATTTATCATCTTTGGAAATATATTATTCTTTTCTTAAGCAGTTTTTGAGTTTTTATTTGTGTTTTGAGACAGGATCTTCCTGTATCCCCAGCTGGCCTGGAACATACTGTCTAGACCAGCCTGGCCTTGAGATCTGCCTGCCTCTGCCTCCTGAGTGCTGGGATTAAAGGCATGTGCCACCATATCCTGCTTTAGAAATATGTTATACTTACCTTATTTTAGCCACATACTTAAGTTTCTGTCTTAGTCTTTGAACTGATGACATTCATGCCTCATTGTCATGGTATATTGTGAATTTTGCTATATTTTCATTGATGACACTATTTCATGTCAAATCAGCGAAAATTTTAAATTTCTTCCTAATGTATTATTTCTGTGTGTGTGTGTGTGTGTGTGTGTGTGTGTACATGTGTACATGTTCATGCAGGTGACCATGCACATGTGAGTGTGAGGGCCAGAGGCCAACACTGAGTGTCTTCCTCAATCACTTTCCACCTTATTTTGAGAGACAGGTTCTCTCACTGGATCTGAAGCTCATGAATCTGACTGGGTAGGCTGGGCAGTAAACTCCACAGATCCTTTTGTCTCCATCCCCCCACTGTGGGATTACAGATGTGTGCTACCTCACCTGGCCTTTTTTGAGGGTGCTGGGGATTTGAGCTTAGGTCCCCATGCTTGCGTGGAAAGCATTTTATTCTCTGAGTCATATTCTCAGCCTGTCTTCCTAATGTATTCTAATGATCCATGTCTCATTAATCAGACCATCAAATAATCTAAGAGCATATTATCAATATTTTGATCTCATTTTTACATGATTTTAACTACTTATATGTTATTATGTTCTTGAAATTTATTCTCTTTTGAAAATTTTATTTATTTAGTGTTTGTGTGTATGATGTGTGTGCATGGGTATACATGCCATAGCACATGTATGTAAGTCAGAGGGTGGAACTGATTCTGTCCTTCCACCTCTCCATTGGTTTAGAATCTTATTCAGGTCACAAGGCTTCACTGCAAGCACCGTACCTGCTGAGCCATCTTTCTGGTCTTAAATTTATTCTTTAATAGATGTATAAAAACAAAAATTGTGGGTTTGGAGAGATGGTTCAATGGTTAAGAGCACTTCCTCCTCTTAGGGGACCAAGTTAGGTTCTTAACATCCATACTGAGTAGCTCACAACTACCTGTAACTCAAGCTCCAGGGAACCCAACACCTCTAGTCTCCTCAGGCATCTGTACTCACAGCACAGACCATACAGACATGCACATACACATAATTTAAAAATAAAAATAAAATATCCCCCCTCTGCAATATTAGTGAAGGTCATGTTTTCATACATGTAGGCATTGTATAATGTTTAAATCAAGTTAAACATATTTCTGAAAACATCAATTTTTTGGTGAATATTTTCAAGACCCTTTCTTTTTAAAATTGTGTGTGTGTGTGTGTGTGTGTGTGTGCGCGCGCGTGCTTGAGTATTAAGCCTGTATGTATGCAAGTGATTGCATGTGCACAATGCCTCTGGAGGCCAGAAGAGGGCATTGGATCCCTTGGAATTGGAGTAAACAATGGTTGTTAGCCACCATGCAGGTGCTGGTAGCCAAACCCTCATCCTCTGTAAGAGTAGCCGGGTCTCTTAACCACTGAGCCATCTCTCCAGCCCTCTCCTCTAGTTTTTTGAACTGTACAGTATAGTACATTATTATAATATTATTAAAGAACAGTATATTGTTGTTGTTATAGTTACCTGACTGTTATCAGACCAAAAGTTCTTGTTACTAACTCCAGTTTAGTTATAACATCTCTGAACTTAACAAATTGTAACTTAGTGATCCATTGTTTAACCTTTCTCCATTGGCTGTGTTTTTTTTTCTCTTAGACATAGCGTTGCTATGTAGTCCAGACTAGTCTTGAACTCAAGATCTTCCTGCCTTCACCTCCAGTGCTGGGATTACAGGCATGTACCACCTTGCTCACCTCATGGCTCTTTAGCAAGTAAATTAAGTTTTAATCAGAAGGGTATACGTCCTCATTTGTCTTATTAAAACATCCTAAAAAAAAAGTTTTTTAAGTAGGGGGCTAGAGAGATGGCTCAGCAGTTAAGAACACTGGCTGCCCTTGCAAGGTTTGGTTCCCAGCATTGATATGGTGGCTAACAACCATCCGTAACTCTAGTTCCAGGGGATCTGACACCTTCTTCTGGCCTCCACAGGCATTGTACAACATGAGTGCACTTACATATATGTAGGCAATACACTAGACACATAAACTAAAAATTAAAAATTCTAAAATATCTTTGGACCATTGGAGGGAGTTAGGAAACAGGTTGAATTAAGACCTTAATGTTGTCATATCTTGGGTTATACTTCCCCTGATAACAGGGTGGGTGGAGGAGGATCACTGTTCCAGACTGGGAGAATATGCTGTTTGGAGTATGGGAGTGATACCTTTCCCATTCTTTCCTTTGGTTTGCAACCTTCAGTAATGCTCTGCTGTTTAATTAGCTCCTATAGAACGGCCAGTTTAATTAAAACACACAGGAGGACCAGGGAAGGTTTGGATAAGCCCTTGAACAATAGCATGCCTTTGTCAGCATGGGGTCCACATGAGAGTCCCTCCACAATTGGAGAGAACAAGCCTCCTGCCAATCTCATGTCACTGTATCCTGATTACGATTAATTAGAATAAAATTAAAATGACAGCAACACGTTGACTTCCCACCAGGATTTCTTGTTTAGGCGAATAAATGACTGTGATAGAAGACCTCCCCAGGAGGAGCCCCTCCCCAGGTGAGGATGCTGTGTCTTCCTTAGGCATGTGGAGAGTAAACACAGGCTGGGAATTGAAAGAGAGCCTTGGGTTGTCCTTGCTCTAAACCACAGCTTTTGCCTTTTGAGGTTTTCAGAGAGGCTCTGCTATTGCATGTGATGGAAACAGTCCTTCTCCAATAGTTTAAGCATAATTAAGCTTAAGGAATCGATTATGTATGAGATAGTGCTGGTAGCAGAGGCCACTTGCCACAATGTTGCACCCTACCCCCTTCTCTGTCTACACCATGACAGCTCCTCCATCCAGGCTCCATGCTCACATCCTCTCCTTGTAGGGTCATAATGGCTGCACAGCTCGTGGCCCATCTCTTCTCACCTCAGAATCTTAGGGGAAAAGACATCAGTGGACTTTTCCTGAAGCCACAGCAGAGATTCCCTTTCAACTCTATGCTGCTCGTGGATGATGTTATTGGTGTTGCATTGTTGAATGCAATGTCCATTGTTGGAGAGATGGAGAGGTGGTTCCTCGTCATGATTAATTTTATGTGCCAACTTGCCTGGGTAAGAGGATGCATCACTAATAAAACATTCTGGATGAGATTAGCATTTCAGCAAAGAAGATCCACCCTCACTAGTTTGGAATGTGTGCAGGCATCATTTAACCCACTGAGAGCGCCTGGGTAGAACATCAGCGTTCTACCCAGAATGTTCTACCCATCAGCAGAGGAAGGCCATGCTCACTGTGGTTTTCCTTATTGTTATTTGTTTTTGTTTTTATTTTGAGACAGGGTCTCATGCATCCCAGACTGACTTCGAATTTGATATGTAGCCTAGGATGACCTTGAATTTCTGATCCTCTTTCCTCTACCTCCCAAGTATAGGGTCACAGGCATGCACCACTATGTCCAGTTTATGTGGTTTTTGAGGGAACCCATGGTTCCTGCATGATAAGCAAGCTCTCTACTAACTGAACTGTAGCCCCAGCCTTCACTGTGTCCTTGAGCTTGGATACCCATTCCCTCTTGCCTTTGGACACTGGTGCCCTAGTGCCTGAGCCTTCTGGCTCCAGAACTTACATAGGCAGCCTGCACTCTTTGGCCTTAGTATGAATTATATACCCCCCTGACTTTTCTGATTCTCTAGCTTGCAAACAGCAGATGGTGATGTGTGTTGGCTTCATTAAATGCACGAGCCAATGCCTGTGATCAATTTCTCTCTCAAGCACACATGCACATGCATACACATGTCCTCTTGCTCTATACCACACAGCAAGAAGGCTTTCACAGATGTGGCCCCTCTACCTTGGGCTGCCCAGTCTCTAGAACTGTGAGACGAATAAACTTCTATTATTCATAATTTACCCAGTATGTAGAATTCTGTTAGAACATCTGAAAATCAAGACATCATTCAGACAGGATCTTCTGTTTCCTCTGATTCAAATTCTATTCTCCTGTTGGCGTAAGCCACCAGTGTAGCTTGGTTGGACCAAACAGCTGTAGAACTGACAGAGATTCAAAGCATCACCCAAATTTGCCTTCTGTGCTGTCCCATGCTTTCCCAGCAATGCCAGCGCTGGTATATGCTTGCGGCTGCTACAAGAGGAACTTGGCTATCGGAACTTAATTAAGAGATAATTAATAAGGAGAGGCTCTGGTTGAAGCCTGCCTGGTCTTCATGTGAAAATATGTCTCCAACAGTGGTCAAAACTCTTTCAAAACTATGACACCTTGGGGGAGAACCATGGCATTCCATTTGTTGCTTTTTCAGGACTAGAGAGCATAAGTCACTTTCCTCTGTGTTTCAGAAATTACCAAATCAAATGGACTAAGGCTTTCTTATTATCCAGTGACAAAGTGCCAACAATGTCAGGCTCCTAGTTGATAAAAACCATCATCAGACACTATATTGTGGCTCCTGTGCCTTCATCTGGGGGCAGAGACTGAGAGAAAAGCAAAGATTGAGAGCGTTACTGGTCTGGGAATGGTAACATGTTAAAATGGGGTCTTCTGATGAGCCACCAAGTGCTCATGGGAGGCAAAGGTCCTCAGAACGCTGATTATTCTTGCTTGCCCGAGAGGTCAGGAAGTCCTTCCAGCTTGGATTTCCCCCTTATACTTCACTGACACGGTTAAGAGAATAGCTGTTTGCACCAACCTTCTCCCCCAGAAAGCTGCCTCCTGAAGAGAGGAGCAGGGGGTTGAAGTTAGCTGGCTTCCAACCAACCCTCAGGAAAGTGTCAAGTGCATCCTTTCCTACACATGTGCCCTGAATTTATCATACACAAGAGTAGGCTCAGAGAACAGTGGTCCAAAAGTAGTGGCCCATGGGCTGATAGGTACATTTAGATACAACTGTTATTATCTCCTTAACGTGTTCAGAATTTTGTTTGGAGGGTGTACGAGAGAGAGAGAGAGAGAGAGAGAGAGAGAGAGAGAGAGAGAGAGAGAGAGATTCCCTTGATAACACCATATAACACCCTTAACTCATTTGAGGATTTGAGGATAGAGCCTTCATGACAGGCCTTTAATCTCTGTACCCTGGAGGCAGAGGCAGGCAGATCTCTGTGAGATTGAGGCCAGCCTGGTCTACATATTGAGTTCCAGGCCAGCAGGGGATACAGGGAGACCTTGTCTCAAAAAAAACAAAAAATATTTTTTTAAATATTTTATTTATTATTTTTATGTATATGAGTGTATTGCCTGCATGTATATACGTGTACCCATGTTGTGCAATGCCCGTGGAGGTCAGAAGACAGCACTGGAGCCCCTGGAACTGGAGTTATTAAAGGTTAGCCGCCCTGTGGGTGCTGAGAATCAAACCTGGGTCCCCTGCAAGAGCAGCCAGTGTTCTTAACCACTGAGTCCCTAAAATCTTTTTTTTTTTAAGTTTCAAGCATGAGTCTCCAAGGGGACATTCGAACCATAGTAAGCAGATCTCAAGTCATCATCCTGTATTTACTTTGGGGAGCATTTCTTCCTTCTTGCCAAGTTACTCTGACATGCAAAACACCCATCTTGGAATTTTGGGGATACATGACAGCACAGCTTTATGTATCCCATAATTTTATTTTTAGACAGATATATTTTACCTGGACAGCCTTATGAGGTGATGACCATAGTGTAACATGGTTAAAGAAATGAAAAGTTTAAATATTCATCTATCCAAAGATCAGTCAAACAATCAGGCTGCCTGAAGCAACTTATCAGCCATAACTCATCTAAGCCAAGGGTAAAGTCATCCTGTCACCTGGAACACCACCACATTTTGAGTCTATGCCCATCCAGAGAGAAAAGAATCACAAGGAATAGTCTTTAGTTTCAAAAGGTCTTAGTATTCCGTTTTTAATATTAGCAAAACAGGGGCAGGAGAGATGGCTCAGCGCTTAAGAGCACTTGTTGCTCTTGCAAAGGACCAGAATTTGGTTCCCAACACCCACGTTGGGTGACTCACAGCCGCCTGTAACTCTACTTTCAGAGGATCCCATGCCCTCTTCTGGTCTCTGAAAGTACCTGCATCCACATGTGCATGCACACAGACACAAACACATGATTAAAAATATTAGCAAAATATTTTTCTGGCTCCTGTGATTACATCAGGATATATACTCACATCTAAGCATCTAGGGATTTGGAGCTAAGAAACCCACAATTGACCAACGTGCAAAGAACAAGAAGCCACAGAGTGGTTATCTCTGAATAGGATTCCTATTTCAAACCTCTGCCTCCCAAGGCTCAGGGATCATTGCAGAAGAGGAGGCAGGAAGATTGTAAGGGCCAGAGAGGGTGGAGAACCACAAGGAAACAGTCTCCAGACAGCTGGGCAGTTACTCATATAAACTCACAACAATGGTGACAGCATGTACAAGTCCCACTCAAGCTCAACCCAGACAAAAACCCCAGCATAGACATGGGGAAGTGAGTAAGAAATCCCAACTCAACTTAAGGAACTTTTGGCAATTGATGGCTACTGGGAGAGGGAGAGACAGTATCTTACAGGGATGGGACTCTTGGTGAGTATAGTAGATGGACCCACACTGAAGGCTATTTGGGGACACAAATCAGACTCCATAGGCTGTATTATATACATATGCGAGCACATTTAATTGGGTATGGTTAGTGGGGGGGAGGTGCAGATAAGGAAGGGGACCTAAATATTATCAAAAATATTGTATGAAAAATCTCAAAAATTCAATTAAAAATAATATAAAAAGCAAAAAGGTATTAGCACAATAATATGAATAAATGAGGGAAAAATTAAGCATCCTTCTCATTATTTCTGCCTCTTTGTCCTTGGCCTTTTAAGGTAACCAGTGACAATGGCTATTGTGCATTTCTTTGTGCCTTTTCTGAAGCTATCTGAAACATCTTATTTTCCTTTATAAAAAAATTGGGATCACACTGTACATAGCTCTATGCAACTTGTTTTTCTCACATAACAATATACTCTAAATGTTCCTCTAGATAATAAGCCTATAACATTCTTCTGAACAACTTTACAATAATTTATGGTACAGATATGCTCAAATTTATTTAATCTCCATTTGGTAGATTTTTTGTAAGTTTCCAGAGTTTTACCCCTAGAAATAGTACTGCAATAAATCTTATAAGGATATCATTCAAAAAAAGAGCTTCTAATTCTAGAAGATAAATTCCCATGGGTGGTGTTGAGTCAAAGGTTATGTATTTTTTAATTTTGGGTAGCTACTGTTATAGCCTGATTTCCAAAAGAGAGATAGCAATCCCTATTCTACAGCACACAAGAGAACTTTCTTCTCATCTTTCCCAGCACAATGATAGGCTGGTCATTTGCTTGCTTGATTTTGTCTTGTATTGTGTGGGACAAGGTCTCACTTTGTAGCTCAGGATAGCCTTGAACTCATATCCTCCTGTCGCAGACTCCCAAGTCCTGGGATTACAGGTGTATGCTGCCACCACACCTGAAACAGATTTTTAATTAGATAAAAAAAAATTTTGCCAATATGAAGGATGAAAAAATGATACCTTTTTGTTATTTGCCTCTGGTGAAGATCTTTTCATATATTTATTGGCTATTTGAATTCTCTCTTCAGTGACCTGCCTTTTCTGTGTATTGAGAGGGGTATTAGCCTCAGTGTGTTAAGGATACATTTTCTAGTTCTTATTTGCCTCTTTCCTGTGTTTACCATCCTCTCTTGTCAAAGGTATTTACAATTATACATTTAGTTCACATATTTTAAGTATTGCAAACATTTCCAAGTAATATTGTTTTTAATAGAAAATTATAAAATAAACCTACAAAAGAGAATAAAGATTGCTTGTTTCTAGGCCACTCTTAGATAACCACCCACAGGTAACTCTGGATTGGAGGTACACACCTCCTGATTTCTACATATGTTTCATTTCTTGTTTTAAAACATCCCGACTGGAAGACAAAACTCTGAAATACCGATGTGAAAAGAGGAAGGTGAGGTGGATTCTCTTTAAAGAGCCACGTGATTTTTAGAAAGGTGCACAGCTGGCAAAGCTAATCAGGAAGGAAATTTATGGTTTATATTAGGATTCTAAAAGGCACCCCTCCCAACCCTATATTCACCTCTCTGAAATAAGAATTTTTTTTTTCCATTTTTTGGGCTTCATACATGCTAGGTAAGGATGCTGCCATTGAGCTGCATTTCCTAGAAAGTTTTCTATAAGCAAATGGCATTCCACAAATGCTTTTGGTCACATAGCACTCAGGATATGCTTAGTACTGGTCACATTTATGTGAATTTCTTCCAATATTTTCTCAGTGCCTACATTTTACTTTGGTTATGTTCACTGTTAGTAGTATCTGTGGTTTGAAATGTCTTCTGAAAGACTATACTGTGATTTTTTTTTTTTTTTTTTTTTTGGTTTTTTTGAAAAGGGGTCTCCCTGTACCCCAAGCTGTCCTGGAACTCACTATGTAACCCAGGCTGGCCTTGAACTCAGACATCTGCCTGCCTCTGCCTCCCGAGTGCTGGGATTAAAGGCATGCACCACCACGCTCAGTTTTATACTGTGATTATTTTATTGCACACTAAACAATACAAACTAAGACCAGTGTGCTGGATAGCTTTAGTGTCAACTTGACACACCTGGGTTGAGGGAGCCTCAATTGGGGAATTGCCTTCCTTGGACTGGCCTGTGGTCCTGTCTGTGGGGCATCTTGATTGTTGAGTGATGTGGGAGGGCCCAGCCCACTGTGGATGGTGCCACCCCTGGGCAGGTGGGCCTGTGTTGCATAAGAAAGCAGGCTGAACAGGGGCCAGGGGAGCAAGCCAGTAAGCAGTGTTCCTCCGTGGCCTGTGCTCCAGCTCCTGCCTCCAGGTTCCTGCCCTGAGTTCCTACCTTGGGCTCCCTGATGAACTGTGACCTGGGATATGTAAGCTAAATAAACCCTTTCCTCCCCAAGTTGGTAGTGGTGAGAGTATTTTCTCACAGCAATGAAGAAACAAACTAGGACAACCAGAAAAACAGTTTAGGTTTAGTTTGGCTCAGAGTTGCAGTCTGTCTAGGTGGGTACGACTTGGGAGCCAAAGCAGCTCTGTGTGGCAGTGGGCTTGCAGTGCATCTTCCTTACATCCTGGTGAACAGGATGTAGGAAGCGCTGTCTGGAGGCAGAAGCAGATAGTACTTTCAAGGTCCACCTCCAGTGATTCACACAGTCCCAAAGGTTCCATTTCTATGCCATCACCTGGGGACCAAGTTGTCACACATGTGAGTCTATGATAAAAGGTGTGTGCTACCATGCACACCTCAAACTTTTATTTTGAGGTATAAATTTTTGGTAGAATTTCTGTTATTTTTTAAAAATTCATCTCTTTGCTGAAATTCCCAGTTCACTCTTGTCCAGCTCCCGCCCCGCCGCCCCCAATTCTTTTGAAGCCCATTTCTGACAGTTTTATCCCGTGAGCCTTCTCTGGGACTGTTTTTAATGACAGTTTTGTTTCTTGACTACAAGTCCCATTTTCTTGCCTCTCCCTGAGTCCTATTTCATTTTTTATTTTTGTTTTGTTTGTTTTTTTTTTGAAGTCAAGGCCTCCCTGTAGTGCCAGCTGGCCTGGAGCTCACTGTGTAAATCAGGCTGGCCTCAAACTCACAGACATCAGCCTGCCTCCTGAGTGGGATTAAAGGTATATGCCACCATGCCTGGCTCTTCCTGTGTTTTATACATTTTGTTTTCTTTCATTTTGAGACAGGGTCTCACAGTGTTGCCTATGCTGGTCTTAAACTCACCTGTCTCAGCCCTTAAAACCACCTGTCTCAGCCCTTCTAGAGTACCATAATTATAAGCAGGTACCACCATGTCTGTGATGGGTGTTTGATTATACACTGAACTTTGTGTGCAAAAGAGCAGAAGATTCAAGTAAATGAATCTTCAGAAAGAGGTGCTTTTGTCAGGCCCAGCGTGGAGGCCGAGTCAGTTTACTCTGTAGTCAGACTGAGTGTGATGGTTACTTCTGATTGTCAGGTTGATTGGATTCATAATCACCTGTGGTATTAATGAAGCACAGATTTGGCTATACCTGTACTGATATTTCCAGAGAGGTTTAACTTAAGAGAAGACCTACCCTGAATGTGGGCAGCACCATCCCAAGGTCTGAGGTCCCAGGTAGAACAGAGAGGGGAAACGAAAAGGCCTGCTAGGCACTGCCATCCCCCTTTCTCTGCCTCCTTGTGACCACCAAGCCACTTTTGCCACCATGCCTTCTCCACCGTGATGGTCTGTATTCCTCTGTGAGCCCAAACCAACTTTTCTTCAGTTGCTTTTTTTTGGTTATTTGGTCACAGCAAATAGAAAGGTAATTAATATGCTTGGGTCTTGGCTTTGCTGTATTTAGTTAGATTTCATTCATGATTACCTGTGTGATTTCCTCTTAGTTGAACACTGATAATACTCATCTGCTTTATAGTGAGCATTCATCTTTGGGGGTTGTTAAGGTTCAGATGGTCTCCTGGGTTTGGGGAGGGCTAAAGTATATTATCTGGAAAAGGCTAGGAAGAGAAGGCTTGATCTGTGCTGGGTTAAGGCTTTCCAATATAAATACTCTCAGGTCACTCATATACCTCAGCAACCCCTCAGTCATCTCTGTAAGTAAGCTCAATAAATTCACTGGTTCCCCCAAA
>NW_008329365.1:2760380-2769529 GCF_000622305.1 Nannospalax galili
TGTTATAATATAACTAGGATGAGACAAGGATAATGTGTAGACAATCTTGAAATTTCTAAGGTCGCAACTTAGTCAATTAGTCTAAGGATGTCTAGTCAAGGTTTATTTAAGGATGTTGCCCAAGCTCTGTCTACATAGCACATGGTAATTAATGTACCAGGCTGGTGTAACTAACCTTGTTGGATGTTTAATAGCCGGACTCTAAGGCCTATATTAATTTGGACAGAGGGACTTAAAGGGACAAATTTTTGTTCCTGGCCCTCCAAAGTCAAACAAATTCCAGGGGCTATGGCGCATCTCTCGAAATGCCCTGTAACTTTGGTGAGTCACCTGTTCTCTTGTTCAGGGTGGCCATGGAGACCCCAGAAGATGGGCTTGAACCAGTGTCCAGTCTACAAAAAGGAGGGTCAACGCAGAGGAAACATTTCCTCCATGCTTCCAAGCGAAGCCCTGGTCAAGTAAAACCCTTGACTTATCTTCACACAGATGGAACTGGTAAAAGAAAAGCCTGAGGAGCCAAGCCCCCCCCCCCCGCAAGCCCATGGGACCCCTGAGGGCCAAATCCTCATACAACCTTAAGAGTAAAAATAAATTGGTTTATTTGGGCCAACAGTATGGTCTTAAATACCCAAAAGGAAAATATAACCAAAAATTAAAGTCATCAGTATATTTTAAGTGTTCAAGGGATTACACAACCTAGACATTAGACATAAGTTCTTTACGTTATTTAGACAATTATCTCCTATTGATGATTTTGTTCCTAATAAGACAACATCAGCTGTAAGACTTCAAATCTTGGTCTACAATACTGTAGTGCCCACTTACAGCTAAGGGAGGCAACCCACTATTGTTCTAGCCTAAAAAATAAAATGATGGCTAAATTTGTTTTCTCTCCCTATCTAGAAGCCTTTGAGCGGTAACTGACACTGATTCTAGCCACTCCAACAGCTATCAAAATGCCTGAAAACAAATCCTGAGTCCATCACTGAGTTTAGCCCTGACAGAAAAAAAAAGAAAAGAAAAATGAGCTATTACCTTGGTGCTAACCATTGCTCCTTGCCTCTTCAGATATTTTCAGGACCAAAATCCAAAAACCATCACTTACTAATTTTAATCAGTTATTACTTTCCTTCCCTCCACATGTATACAAGCTCCTGTCAACCATCGAGGACCCTGTTGAGATGCATGAAGAGGGAACCTCTGCTGTCTGATCGACCCCTAATCCAGCCCCCCTCCATGTTGACCCTGTCCAGCAGGAAGTAGCAAGACGACAACAGCGCCCCCTATCCTATAACACAAAAGGCTGGAATGTTAAGGTTCAGATAGCCCTGCCCCCTCACCAACAGGGTCTCAAGGACTTCTCAAGCTCCTGAGAGAAGGGAACTGAGCTGATAAGTGCCCTGGTCTTTGAAGTCAAGAGAAGCAGACTTTTCTTCACTGTTTGGCCAACACAGCAGTCTTTCCCTTTGATCTCTAAAGAGGACTGGTTTTAACAGTCCTGCTCTCCCACTTCCCCCTGCCCAACTTTAAAAAAACTACATCTTCCTGCCTTCTGCAGGAAGCAGAATCTTCTCCCTTAAAAGACCCCAGCTCACAGCCCAGGGCAGACATTTTCCCTGCCCGGAAGGGAATCTGTCCCATGTGTTCCTTTGCTAATAAACTCTGCTTTCTCCTGATCAACCCTATTCATCATATGGCTACTTTTTATCTATCGAGGTGTCTGGGGATTTTTCTTTGCTCTATGTTCATCTGGTTATCAGTTGCCCGGGAGACCTCTCTCCACTTGGTTTTCCTCTTCCTGGCTGTGAGCTCAGTTGAGGCTAGAGTATTTTGTAGGTTAGAATATGTTGGTGTATTCCTCCTGGCTCTCTGTGCAGCTGGAGAAGGCTTAGAGTGCCCAAAGATACTTTTTCTGCTATTTTGCTCTAGCCCCAGCTTTCCAAAGGCTCCTGCCATCAGTGGAGGTCTGGAGAATGAGGGAGGAGTATCTTTCAGCTCTCTAGCACCCTTCAGACCTTAGGAGGACCGATGTCCCCAGGGCAATCGGTGAAGCCTGGAGATGTCCTGGGTGTGTTCTCTCTGGGTTCTAACCCTGGCTGCTGACTTGCACTTGGAAAAGGTTCTATCATCTTGCTGGGTGGGAGGTACAGCACAGAGTGTTCATTTCTCTTCAGTTGCTTGCTTTGCCTCAGCTTTTTCCTATCAGCCTCATGGACTCAGTGAAGGTCTGAGGGGAAGACTTGGTTAGGTGCCAACTTGCTCTGTGGTTAGAACTCCTTGACATTTTCATCTGTCATGCTGGCTGCCACATATCTGAAAGTTTATTAAAGTTTGACTTATTTCTCCTTATCTCTATCAATGGTAGATTCCACCTCTCCACTTTGTGAGGAATGAAAGTAACCAGGATGGTTCTCTTCTTTCATAGGAAGTATTCGTCATTTTCTGGAATTCATTTGGATTTCTTTGTATCCTCACCCTTTTGATGAGTTCTCTCTGTCTCTGTCTCTGACTCATTTTGAGATAGGGTCTCACTATGTAGCTCCAGTAGGCTTGGAACTCACTATGTAGACCAGGCTGGCCTCAAACTCACAGAGAGCCCCCTGCCTCTGCCTCCCAAGTGATGGGATTAAAGATGTGCACCACCAGGCCAGCACCTATTCGATGAGTTTAAACACTATGATGCATAGCTTACTTAGATGTTCTCAACAACGTGAGTGTGGGGGAGATGATGGTCTCTTGTGATTTCCTGCCTTATAAATGGAAGAATGCCTGGGAATAGTTTAAAAAATGGAGCCACCATAGCCTCCATTTTTGAGAATATACTTATCATTTTTGGTTTTTGATAGAAACTTGATTTTGAAGGAGAAGTAGTAATAAACTAAACCAGGAAGTGGCTGGTGGAACCTGACATTTCAAACTTTGGAGAATCATTGCCTCTACCCATGAAAAGAGAGGCTTCATGGGCCAGCCTTTTCCCTGGGCTCAGTGGCATTTGCAATAATCATCTTCCCAGTCACCATGATATGAGTATCTCTACAGATGTTCTAGAATCCATAGATTGACCTGCTCTGAGGCTGTGTTTTGACTCATTAAGTAATTGTGAAATTTGCCATTACAGGGCAACACTTTAATGAAAAGAGAAGATCAATAGTATATCTTACGTTATAGAGTGATCTGTGCTTTCCTCTTGTATGTTGGCATCTTCTTCTTGGTTCATTCCTTTGTATTTTTTACTGTATGAAAATTCAGCTCTTGGAAGCTCTTTTCAGTGAAACCACTGTTTGTATCGTACCTGTGCTCCCCTTCCTACCCCGCTACCTTGGCAATAGAGCAAACACTGGGATACTTATCAGCTCGCAAGTTTGTATTTAGTTAATTACACTGTGTTCTGCACTTAGCTCCAAAACTACTTGAATATAGACGAAGACAGCAACAGACGATCAGGACTAGCCTTGGCTATGAGGGACAGGAAACCCAGAGAAGCAGTAGATTAACACAACAATTTATTTCTCTTTAGGACAAAACAAAAAGTCTTGGCCCAGGATACTCCATGATGGCAGACACCTTGAATTCTTCTACCTTACTTTTCATCCATGTGACCTTGGGCTTATGGACAAAGGTAGAGAGCATTCCCAGTCTGTGGAAGTGAATAGAAGACACAAAGTAGCTGGCAAAGGGTGATGGGCATGCTCTCTATCTCAGAGAGGACCCTAAAAGTCAGCTTGATACCCCCATACTCATCTCATCCAAAAGAGCTATTGTATAGGACTGTCCTCCGACAGACACCATCTTCCCAAGCTTGGTTGCACCAGCTTTCCTAAGATTGTCACAAATGAGCTTGTTAACTGTTCATGCTCCACCAAGGAAGGGAGGGGCAGGGAGAGTCACGGGACCCTCCCCTGAGATTCCAGCCACACCTTCCAACCAACCAGTTGGCCCAGCTGCCAGTGGCCTGGGGGAGGGACTAAGGGTACATTGGCTTGGGAAGCCTAGGGCAAGCTGTCTCACCATTTTATGCTGCTATGGGGAAGTCACCATCCATCCTTGGATGAAGACCTTCCAGTGAGGCCTTAGGCAGGGAGCACCCAGACTCCTATAAGTAAACTCTCACCCATTATGCTGTAAGTAAGACCAATAATCTCACTGGTTTCCCACACTACAGTTTGGTTGAAATTGTACCTCATTTGCTGTTGGGACCAAGGAAGGAGGGGATGGATTTTGGATGTTATTTGCACCTCCCAGATGGAATTTTAGCAACCAGAACTTTTCTTAATGACTATGCTTAACCATAAAAGAGATTGGGAATACAGCCTTTACTAAAGCAGTTACAAAACCAGCTGTAAGTTGGCAATTTTATCACCATAGAGGAAAGAGAGAATGTATTTTATTCTTGAATTTTTGCTTGTTTTCTTTTTTGGTGAAAACATTTAGATTTCCAGTTTAATCCCTGATCCTGGAACCATTGGGGATGGGGGAATATAGAATGTTAATAACCTTTCAGTCCAATAACCACTGCCTTTCCTGTTAGCCATATGGTTCTATAGAACTAGAGCAACAATATGTTCAAAGGTGAGCATCCCAGGTAAGGAAAGAACTAAAAAACCATGGCGATGAGGAAATGGCTCAGTGCTTGCTATGCTATAAGCATGAAGACTTGAGTTCAGATCCCCAACACCCACATAAAAGCCAGGCATGGCAGCCTACCTATAATCCCAGTGGTAGTGGTGGGAAGACAGGGTGGATCCTGGGAGTTTGCTGGCCAACCAGTTTAGCTAATTGGTGAGCTCCAGGTTCAGTGAGAGAGAGTGTCTCAAAAATACACACACACACACACACACACACACACACACACACACCCCACAAATATATGTAAACTAACCATGTCATTTAAAGAACAGTGGAAAAAGACAGAATGGTTAGCCTTGAGGAAAGAATTGATGATGACACAGTTTTCTTATATCTGAAGGGCTATCTTATGAAAGATCTAGGTGGACTGGGGGAGAATCTAACCCATGGGTAGAATTTTCAGAGAGAGTAATCTACATTGAACACACAAAAGACAGTTCTACTAATCAGAGCTGTCTCAGAAGCAGTGAGTATGCTTTTCTGCCCATTTCTGAGAGATGCTGAGGACAGGACAGCAGAGGTTTGCCACCTCCTCTGATGGATAATTTGCTCTAGTGAGGAAGACAGATATGGACCAGATAACCACACATGAGCCAATGCAGTTATATTGTTAAGTGTAACCACCAGGTGTTAGACCTGAATTGAATATAAGAGAATTGAATATAGATCTCATACAGACAGGGTTTGGGCTTGTGTGGGGCCAAATGCCTCTTGGTCGGTTCTGGTTTGTCACCAGAGATGTGACGATTTAGATTTCATGTAGTGTGGTAGTAGGGGGAAGAGAAGAGATTTACCTGGGAGGAAAGGCTGAATTTCAGTTTGTGGGATTTCTAAAAGGGACCTTTTTCAGTTCCACAGTAAGTCCCCATGACTAACCTCTTCCAGTCAGAGGACTCTGGCTGAGCCCATGCATACTAAGTGACTTGACACTCTGATGACTTCACATCAGTGTGGAAGAAAAGACTAGAATCTGCTAATTTTCTGAAATGCTGAAAAGTTTTTCAAGTGATGACTTTTTTCTTAAAAACTCTCTTTTGCCCAAGAAAATAACCAGGAAAGAAATCAGAAAAAAACCTCTTTTTTCAGATCTCTCAATGTCTAAATATATCAATATACAAAACATGGTAATTTTATGAGTGAAACAAGTTATACATAATGTATTTTTTGTTCTTAAACTAACAGCATGACTTTATATCTGCAAAGGGCACTAAAAATAAGTTTTGCATGTATTTCAATCCTTGCCCCTGAGATTTTTTTTCTTTTAAGATTTTTTTTTTTTTTGTTCTTCCATGGCCTAAAATTTTTGGAAAATGTATATATATCTAATCTGTTCATTTGTTCTTGCTGTTTTGTAGCTTGTGTTCAATTCCTATAAAGTTTCGGGGTATGAAATAATCCGTTGCCTCTCTAGAAGGATTAATTCTCGAGGTGGGGCTCCTCATCTTTCCACAGCTTTAGTTTCTGTGGAGGCTGCCAGGAACACAGGCTTGCTGCAAGGCTGTCCAAAGGACCACAGAACCATGCAGGTAGAGAGTAATTTATCATCATGACATACCTCAGGAGAAAAGGCTGTCACCACTGTGGAGCACTGGCAAGAGGGCCAGCTTGGAGTCTGGACAGAGTGACTGGGGGCTTATGCTCACTCACCAACTCCAGGGGGCGATGGGGACATCCATCGCCCTCTGTGAACTTTCCATTGCTTATGGAGGATGAGGATAATGAAGAAAATCTCCATGGTCCTCACAGCATTAGCATTCTAGGATGTGTTATCTTACCCCTATGTTATAAAATGATCTTATAGCAGAGTTCAGCCTTTTTGTTTTGGGATGTTGCTGAAGTCTTTGGGACAAGCACATACTTTGCTGGACAATCTTCTTGGCTTAACTACGGGAAGGGTTGCAGGAAGAGAATATGTTCTGGTGCCAAAATGACCCTGTTCCATAGCAGCAATAATTTCAACACCTGCTTTAGGCTGGTTGATGCACGTTGATGACTCTCCTCTCTTGTGGAGGAGAGTTGGAGAAAGAATAGTTCCTTGGTTTCTGGTGCTGTCGGGTTGGCTTATTTCCTTCCAAACCTTCCTTTGAATGCTGGTTTAGCTTATGATCAACCAGCTGGATACTGGCTTTGAGCTGTGTCTGACTGATATGATGATGCCTGGGCCACTGTCCCCTGCTGTGGTGATGGAGCTGGGCTGAGGAGCTGGGTGGCATTTTTGTCCTAGTGGCTCAAGATTCCACAGGGTTCCTTTGCCTTCCAGAAGTGACTCCGAGAGCAGGATTGCCAAAGGGCCACCAGGGTGCCTGGCCTACTTTTGTCTCTAGCCCAGTTGGCAGACCAAAGATAATTCAGATAAGCATCTGAATTTAGGAGTGTTAATGCTGATTCAAAACTTAAGCTGGGTTTTGGAACTAACCTGCATCTGTAAAATTTGAGTGGATTGCTGTCAACATACGCCCTCTTTAAAAAATGACTAATCTGCACCCAACCACATGAGTTCCTTCCTTGCTGCCCACATTCTATCACCAAAAGATTGGTTCTGTTTATTGTCAACAAGACACTGCTCAGATTTCTTCAATCTGAAAATGAAAATGAATGCTTTAGTTTGTATATGATGTGATGTGGGTTATTATGCAAGTAGAAAGTAATTCTGAAAAATTGGAAATAACCTAAACTCCCATCTGGGGGCATTGGTTTAAACAAGTATGGTAATTCATAAATGAAATATGGAGCATAATTTTAAATGGTGTAGTTGAGTCTTAGTTATAAGAAAAATTGTTCTGATGTGAAAATTAGTATGCAATAAATGATCCAATGTTTGCACAAATAAGTAGTGTGTATGTATATGCTACAAATATTTAAAAGTCTATAGGAGAAGACTCACTAAATGTTTGTAGTTCAGTGGTGACAAGAAGGATTTATGGTGCTCAAGCAGTATGGTCCCAGAGGCTTAATGTTTTAACTACAATGTTTGGGTAGTGTCACCTCGATTTTCAATGCTCTGTAACTATATAAAAAAAATTTGGGCCAAATGGTACTGGCACAAAAAAATCAAGAACATAATAGAAGATCCAGAGATAAATTCACATAGATATGCACACCTAATTTTTGACAAAGGTGTTGAAAACATACATTGGAAAAAAAGCTCATTTGATAAATGTTATTAACGAGAGTGGACACACACCTGCAGAAGAATGAAATCTCTATCACTCACCCTGCACAAAATCAATTCAGATTGGATCAAAAACCTTAATTTGAAACCAAAATGCTGAAACCACTAAGGGAAAACACTTCTGGATATAGGTATTGGCAAGACATTTCTGAAACTAATCCCAATAATACAGGAATTAGCCCCAAGAATTGACAAGTGGGATTATGTGAGATTAAAAAGCTTCTGCACAACAAAAGAAAGTGTCAACAGAGTGAACAGACAGCCTACAGAATGGGAGAAGTTTTGTTAGCTATACTTCAGACAAGGGTTAGTATCTAGAATATACAAAGAACTGAAAAAATTAAACACCAAAACCCCAAACTGTCAATCAGCAAACGGGCCAATGAACTGAAAATACAGTTCTCAAAAGAAGAAATATAAAGGGCCAACAAATATTTTAAGTGTTCAACATCCTCAGCCGTCATAGAAATAAAAAGTAAAATTACTATGAGATACTGTCTACCCCTGTCAGAATGGGTATCATCAAGAAAACAAATGACAAAAAGTGCTGGTAAAGATGTGGGGAAAGAGAGTGGGAGTAAAACTGATACATCTTCTATGGATATTGTGTGGTGGCTTCTTAAAAAACTAAGAACAGAGCTCCTATATGACCCAGCTGTATCACCCCTGGGCATATTACAAAGATTCTACATCCTACCACAAAAATCCTTGTACATCCATGTTTACTGATGCACTTTTTTTTTAAACACTAGCAAAGAAATGGAATCAGCCCAGGTGTCCATCAACAGATGAATGGATAATGAAAATGTGGTGCCCTTACACAATGGAATTTTATTTAGCCCTAAAGAAAAGTGAAATTATGAAAGTTTCAGGAAAATGAATGGAACTGGAAAATATGACTCAGAAAAACAGATACTGCCTGTTCTCCCTCATAGGTAGAGCCTAGCTTCTAAATGTTAAGTATGTGTATTTAGGTGGGAGAAAAGGAAGGGAGAGACCAGGAAACTTGAAAGAGGTCCATAACACAGAAAAAAAGAGACTTCAAGATCAGGGGTAGGGGGGGCAACAGAACACATGAGCTATGTAAGGGGAGGAGAGAATTACTGAGGGTAGATGATGAGGAAGGGAAAGGGGGGCAGAGGGAGGGGGAAGTGACTGCTTAACTGAACATGTACAGACTTTTTTTGGTCATTATTTCTTCAATACTATTTACATAGCATTTACATTATATTAGATATTATACATTAAAAAATGGAGGCTGGCAGCTGGGCGTGGTGGTGCACACCTGTAGTCCCAGCACTTGGGAGGCAGAGGCAGGCAGATCTCTGTGAGTTCAAGGCCAGCCTGGTCT
>NW_008329365.1:2770118-2795139 GCF_000622305.1 Nannospalax galili
GGGAGGGGGGGGGTCAAGGGGGACCCTTTCCAAAAAAAAAAAAAAAAAAAAAAAAAAAAAAAAAATGGGGGCTGAGATATGCCCCCAGTGGTAGATTGCCCGCTTAGCATGCACATGGTCCTGAGTTCCATCCTCCATACTGCAGAGCAAACTGATAGATATATACAGAGAAACCAGATTGTGAACCAGGCCATGTGACACACACCTGTAATCCCAAAACTTGGGGAGCCAAGACAGAAGGATTGTAAGTTTGAGGCTAGCCTCAGTTACATGTGAAACCATGCCTCTAAAAAACAACTAAATAAAACAATGCAAAGAAAAAAAAATTAAACGATAGCTAGGTAAGATTGATGAAACTGTAATAGGTGGTTGTGTTTTCTACTCATGAAGATGGATTTTTTTTGCTGGATTAAGTGGTGCACACTTTTAGTCTTAGCACTTGGAAGGCAGAGGCAGGTGGATCTCTGTGAAGTCGAGACTGGTCTGTCTACATAGCGAGTTCCAAGCCTGCTGTCACCTCAGGGAGACCCCGACTCAAAAATAAATAAGCTGGGTGTGGTGGTGCATTCCTTTAATCCTAGCACTCAGGAGGCAGAGGCAGGTAGATCTCTGTGAGATTGAAGCAGCCTGGAGTACATAGCGAGTTCCAGGCCAACTGGGGCTACAGGGAGACCCTGTCTCAAAAACAATAAGTAAGTAAATTAATACATACATACATGCATACATACATATAGATATGTATATATGCTTCTGTGATAAAATAGTAAAAATATGGAAAAGATTCAGAGTATTCTTTGCTTGAGATGTTTTGGTTGAAATTATTTGAACTTTATTTCTAGTTCAAACTGCTAAGTGCATTTCCTGCCTTTACTTCCTTTTTTGGCCCTAAATTCTTCACACTCAGTCACTGTTTTTCTTTTGCTATTGTGCTGAGGCTCAAAGCCAGGTCTCACACATACTAGTTAAGCATTTTATCACCGAGTTAAATCCTTAGCAAAAACTCCGCCTTATGTGAAGATGCTCAACCTATGTTGTTTAATTGTTTCCCTTAAAATGAATGGAGAAATCTTGGAATAAGGCAGGTTGGGTGGCACCTTCCAAAAGAAAAGTCATTCCTTTTCTGTTTCAGGGGGTCATACTGGGATCTCAACCCACCTGTAGTAACATGGACATTGAACATGTTGGGGAAGCCAGAGAAGAAAAGCAGTCGCCAGAGGAGGAAGGCCTGGTTGTTAGGTGGAGATGGAGTAGTCACTGTGTCCTCAACTCTTCACAGCGCTCCAAGAGCTATTCATCACGTGTCTGCTATGGCCTCATGGTGGATTGAGCCTGCTTCCTACCACTTAGGGTTTGGTCAGAGATTGCTAGTGGGTGTGATATGACAGAGGCTTGTAAAGGGTCTATGCATCCGTGTTAGGCTTTTTTGTATCTCAGTGGTCTACCACAAGCACTTCTCCCAGATGGTGATCATCCACCAAGCCTGGGCCCACAATGAACATGCAAGCCTAGGGTCTGACCGCAGGCTGGAGCTGAGCAGAGGCTGGAGCCCAGCAGAGCTGAGCCGCAGCCTAGATCAGCTGAGCAGGATTCAATTGGGCAGGCTCATGAGCGCGCATGTGGATAAAGCCTGTTTCAAGCTACCAAGTCCCCCCACCCCAAGTTTTAAAATTAATTTCAACTGATACGTAAAAGCATTAAATTTGTACACATTAATGGAGTACCATGTGAAGTTTTGATACATTTTACATGTGCAATGTTAAAATCAGGTTGTGCATGTCTGTCCCCTCAAACTTGCTGTTTTCTTTTTCTTTTTTTCTTTTTTTTTTTTTTACAAAAACTTTATTGAGAATTTCATACATGTATATAAGGTGTTTTGATCAAGTCCATGCCTACTCCCTCCCCTCCAAATCTTTTAAGGATTAGATACAAGTTCCCAAATACTTTTGACATTTTTGGCCTTTGGAACAGAGTACATTCCTTACAGGCCCAAGGACATTTTGACTTTTAGCCAAGAAACCAGCTACATTTCTTTGAGGTCTTTTTACCATAACTGTCTAGCCAATTCCTACCCCCTATTCTTATCACACCATCCTCTGAAGGGGTTACCCTAATTGCCAATAATTGGGATGTTGACCGCCCTGGCTTCTTCCATGCTGAACAGAGACGCAGGGTTTGGCAATTGGAATACCCCTTCAGTGGGTCTATCTAAAAGACTCCCAGATTGCATAACTCTTATCTCTAAGGGAAAAAGAAAGTCCTTGAATCATGAATAGGAGATGTGAAGGAGAAGTAAAGGCAAGAGTAATTAGCATTACAAGTTCTAGACAGGGAACTAGAAAAGTCAGAACAGGGCAATTTTCAAATGCTCATATGAAAGTCCATTGGAGTTTCTTGACAAGGGCTTTCAAAAGCATCCCTCTATTGGGTTCTTCCTCATTTTTCTTTTGTCTTCCAAGGCATCAGCAAGCCCAATTGTGACTATGTTTAGCGATTAGGCTCAGCCAAAGTGTGATGATGGTAGTTATTTTATGCAGAAGGGACTGCTGTACAGCATCTTCTTATTAAAAGGACCTGGAATTTAAAAGGATTTGGTGCTAGGAGCCACATATGAGGGAGAACATACATTGTTTTTCTCAGTCTGTGTTATTTGACTTAGTATAACAGTTTCTAGATCCATCCATTGACCTGCAAATTTCATTATTTCATCTTTCTTTACTGCTGAATAGAACTCCATTGTGTAAATATACCACATTTTTGTTAACCACTTGTCAGTTGAGGGGCACTTAGGTTGCTTCCATCTCTTAGCTATTTTAAAAAGAGCAGCAACAAACATGGTTGTACAAGTATTTCTACAATAGGATAAGTCCTTTGGGTATATGCCAAGGAGTGGTATAACCGGGTCTGTTTTCTTTTTCTCATTCATATTTTTAGTGTACAAAATGGTGGTTGGCGTTATGGCATTTTCATATACATCCATCATTGTACTTGGCTCATAATTACCCCTCCACTTCCTTCTCCCATCCATCATTCTCTGCTCTGACTGGTCCCATGTTTTCCCCAAACAGACCCCTTTCTGTTTTCATATCTCATATATATATATATATATATATATTCCAGTCCAGAATGGGCAGGATGATCAAGGGTTCAGCTGAGTCCCTGCCCCCAGTCTCTATCCTGGACTTTCTACCCATTTCCATTTCTTGTTTCCCCTTTCTCGCTACCTTTAAACCCTTTCCTTCCCCTCATAGACCCTCTTCTCCTTGTTATGTGTGCACACACACACATACACACACACACACACACGTGAACATGTATATTTTAAATCTAGGCACTGCATGAGAGAAAACATACAGCATGTGTCTGATTCTGGCTTGTTTTTCTTAGTGTTATGATCTCCAACTTCATCTATTTTCTTGCAATGACATAATTTCATTCTGTTTTTGAAAGATTTATTTGTGTGTGTGTTTGTGTGCCACAAGTATGCTGGTGCCTGCAGAGGCCAGAAGAGGGCACCAGATCCCAGAAAGTGAGTGCTGGGGACCAAACTCTGGTCCTCAGGCAGAGCAGCATGTACCCTTAACTGCCAAGCCATCTCTCCAGCCCCTGACATACTGGCTGAATAAAACTCTGTTGCATACATATATCACATTTTCTTTATCCATTCATCTTTTAATAGACTTACAGGCAGGTTTTGTATCTTGACTGTTGTGAATAATACAGCAATAAAAATGGATCTCTGTGATATCCTGGTTTTGGGTGTGTAGCTGGATTGTATGGTAGACCTCTTCTTCATTTTTTGAGGAACCACATTGGTTTTTATTGTGACTATACCCATTTACACTCCCACTAGCAGTGCATAAGGGTTCCTTTCCCTACAGCATCACCAGCATTTGATGTCATTTGTTTTCTTGATGATAGCTTTTCTGATGGAGATGGGATGAAACGCAGTATAGTTTCCTGGCCATTCTTTTTCTAAAAAAAATTACACTTTTGATTGTGCATATGTGTGTCTGTGCATGGGGCAGGGGGGCAGGGGTGGGGAGGCTATAAATGTTCCATGGTGTGCATGATCAGAGGACAACCTGTGGGAGTTGGTTCCATCCTTCTACCACATGGGTCCTGGGAACTGAACTCAGGTTGTTAGGCTTGGCAGCAAGTCGTTTTGTCCACTGAGCCATCTTGCCAGTATAATTTTGTATTTTTCAGAACATTTTTCAAATAAGTTTTGAAACAGTTGTTTTGTGTAGCATTACGAGCATAAATTATCTGGGCTGTTTGCTAAGTAGAACTTAAGGGTCCCTGCTGGTTAGATGGGGTTTCTGGCCACTTGTGTGTATGGGTATGAAAACAAAGAAATGTTATGAGAATAACCTGGGGAGGGAAAGAATTTACTTAACTAACCTGACTTTTATCCTTGGGAGCCAATCACCACTTATTTTTTATCTAGGACAAATGTAGCTTTTCCCATCTGATCATACATGCATGCCAGCATTGTTTGAACCCTCCAAATTAGAGATTAGATTGTGTACATTGTAGCTCTAGGTTGCTAGTGACTGGGCTTCTTGTCCTTGCCTGAAGAGGGAGGGAGTCATTTGGAGTGGCTTAGTGATCAGCAGGTCCACACTGCCCCAGTCTGGTTTTCTGTCCCTCCTTTCCTGTAAAGCTCTGTTTCCTCCTATTTCAGCCTTTGCTCTTACTGTAAAATCCCAGCAGACTGATGCATAAGTCAGAGGTCATTGTGGGAGACATAGAGGAGGTGACGAGGTTGCTGGATGCCTTTTGCTTTCTGTCCAAGGAATTTTGCTATCTGGGAAAAGTCCTTGAAGCCTGGGTTGTGTTGAGATTCCCACTGTGCAAGCTTACCCAGGTCCACCTTCTCATCCTGAGCTTGGCAAGAAATTAGAACTCTTTTCTTGGATGCTTGCCTCCTGTGCATCCGTTGTTAATGCTCCTGAGGTGGCTGACACCCAGCCTCCTGGCCAGGTGATATTTTTGAGAAATATAGACTCAGGAACATCAAGGATCAGAGGTTGTGTGACAATAGGGAAAAAGAGCACAGTCAAGGCCTTATCACAAATTACAGAGAGAAAGCAGCAGGGCTGGGGCTGGAGCTGCCTGGATGCCCCACTGCCTGGGCCTCAGGGGTACCCACGGGACGCCTCCTTTCCTGTCTTTTCCACGCAGCACTTTCAATAATGGTGATTTGACTTATGGGCTAATTATTTAAATCAGTGAACTTTAAAAAAATCATAAAAATCATAAATTGTTAGTATAGATGTTTGGGGAAAGAAAGAAAATATGTATTAGAAAATAAAATCATCTGTGATCTCACAGCCTAGGTATAATCTGTATTTCTGTATTACCTCATGAAGAATCTGGTGTTTGACATGCAGGTTATTTCATTTAAAAATTCATGTATCTGGACTAGGGACTCTTGAGTAGCATGTATGGAGCCCTAGGTTCGAGTCCCAGCATCACATAAACTCGATGTAATTCCAGTACTCAGGAGGTAAAAGCAGGAGGGTTAAAAGCACAAGTTCAGGGTTATTCTTAGCAACATAGTAAGTTCAAGGCTATCCTGGGTTACATGAGACCTTGTCTCCAAAAAAAAAAAAACTTAAAAAAAATCGTTACCTACACAAAGATCAAGTGCTTCATCAAGATCAGTCAACATCTAACAGGCAGCACTAACTGGACTCAGTGGTTTATAAAACAAAAAGTCATGAAGATGGGAGGGGACTTGTTGAGGGGTGTCTGGGAGGAATGGGAGGGGGATGTAGGGGTAGGTACGATCAAAATACACATGTGAAATTGTAAAATAAAAAAAATTAAATTCACAGAATCACTTTTTTAGTCATTTCATATTCTCTGAAAAATCTCAAATTCTGAAAAATAATCATTATGGGCTATTTAACTTTGCCACTTTTAATGGGTGTTTATTTTTCTTTCAAGTTTTGCTATCATAAATAATCCTGTGATGAGAATTCTTTCCAGTGAGTTCACTCTTAGGAGGTGAATAGGAGTTATTTTTAAGAGCCCTCATATTTTATAGACAGATGGCCATATCATATACTTCTATTAGTATATAAGTTAAGATAACATTTGATCAATGCTATGAAGGCCATTAAACTGTTCTATTCCCCTTCGTCTATAAAATTATTCATATTTGGGGCTGGAGAGATGGCTCAGCAGTTGAGAACACTGGTTATTTTTGCAGAAGACCCAGGTTCAAATCCCAGCACCCACATGGCAGCTAACAACTGTCCATAACTCCAGTCCTGGGGGATCCGATGGTCTCTTCTGACCTCCGCAGGCATTGCACGACACAGTGCGCATATCTACTTGCAGGCAATACATGCATACACATAAAATAAAAATAAAATATTTTAAAAATTATTTATATTTAGGAAAAATTTGAAACTGACCAAAAATTTCTGATCAAATTTTTCTTTGTACTTTTTTCCAGACAAGATCTCACTGTACGGCCCAGGTTGGTCTAGAACTCATAGTGTAGCTCAGGCTGACCTCAAATCTGTGATCCTCCCACCCCAATCAGGGTGTTAGGATTATAAATATCTGTCACCATGCCCAGATACAGTCTTTTAAAAATCTCTTGTATTAAGAAAATACTTAAATAAGTTATAGCTTATTCTTTATGTTGAAATAATAGTTATGAGAATTATAAATAATGGAAAATGTTGATGGTACATATAAAACACAAACACAGCATTATACTGTGTATAATATGAGCCAACGTCTATAGAAAAAAGTGTTTAGGAAGGCTTTCTACCAAGTAGCAGAACTTATCACGATGTGGTGATGGGAAGTGATTCCCACCTCTTCTCCCTATGTTTAATATTATCTTCAGTGTATTGTTTTTGTAACTGAGGAGTTATTATGCTTTCAACTTACATATTAGATGTGAGGTCACTTCCAGGGAAAGAAAGCAAGGCAGGTCTGTGTGGGTTCCATTTCCTTCCTGGCAGGAAGCATTCTGGGGGTGGTCCAGCCATGTCCCTGTGCTCTGGCACCTTTAAATAAGGTAATGATGCATGACTGGTTTGTTCAGTTTCACATATTTTGACCTCCAGTTTGATTTCTTGAGCATAATTTTCCCTTTTCTATTTTTCTAGCTTTCAGATAGTTTGAAGGTCCCCCCCGCCCCCAGAATTCAGTCCATGTGAATCCAACCTTCCCATTTTCTCTCTGTTTTATTTGTGTTTCAGATAGCAGGTGGCATAGTTCCTGCATATCCTGCATCCGTCCAGTCTGGTGAGATGTAATTCGCATGCCATACAACTCAGCCATTTAAAAATGCAGATTCCCGGCAAGGAATGTAGCTTATTAGTAGAATGCTTGCCTACCACGTGAGGTCCTGGGTCCAATCTCCAGTATGGAAAAACCAAAGCAATAACATAAAAATGTAGATTTCAGTAGTTTCAAGGATATTCACAATTGTGCAACCATCACTTTGGAACCTTTTCTCTGTCCCCCAAAGTACCCCTAAACCTATTAACAGTCACTCCCCATTTCTCTGCTCTGCCCCACTCTCCACAAAGCAACCTACCAAGCTGCTTTCTGCCTCTATAGATTTACTTATTCCCAAAATTGAATGAAATGTTTTAGTTTTTGTAACTGGTTTCTTTTTGGGGGGGGGTCTTTTTGAGACAGGGTCTCCCTGTAGCCCCAGCTGTCCTGGAACTCACTATGTAGACCAGGCTGGCCTTGAACTCACAGAGATCCGCCTGCCTCTGCCTCCCAAGTGCTGGGATTAAAGGCGTGCGCCACCATGCCTGGCCATCCTCCTTTTAGTATGTGTCAGTATTTAATCCCTTTTAAGGCCAAATGATATTCTATTGTATAGATTTATCCATAATATTTATCTTTTTCACTATTTGATGGGCATGTGGGTTGCTTCCACTCTATCAATTATAAATAATACTTCTAACAACATTATGCACTAGTTTTTGTTTGGTTTTTTTTGTAGCTATATGTTTTCATCTTGGGTATATAGCTAAAAATGGAATTTTTGGTTCATATAACTCTAGTCTTAAGCTTTTGAGAGAAAACTGGGCTGTTTTCCAAGTGGCTATACTTTTCTATCCCACCAGTATGAGAAAATTCTGAATTCTCCACATTTCCCAACACCTGTTATGGTTTATCTTTCTGATTATCCTCATCTAATGGGTATGAAGGTTAATCAAAACCACAGTGAGATGGACACCTTTTCATGAGCCTACCTTCATTTTTATACCTTCTTTGGAGACATCTTTTCTGATTTAAAAAATATATTTTTTTATTTATTATTTTTATTCTATGTGTATGAGTGTATTACCTGCATGTATGTAAGTGCACCCATGCTGTGCAATGCCTGCGGAGGTCAGAAAAGGGTGTCAGATTCCTGGGAACTGGAGTTAAGGATGGTTATTAGCTGCCATATGGGTGCTTGGAATCAAACCTGGGTCCTCTGCAAAAGCAGTCAGTGCTCTTAACTGCTAGTCATCTCTCCAGCCCCTGTCTTATCAGATTTTTAAAAAATACGTTATTTACTGTTTTTATTTTATGTGTATGAATGTTTTGCCTCCGTGTATGTAAGTGCACCACATGCATGCAATGCCTATGGAGGCCAGAAGAGGGTGTTTGATTCCCTGAAACTGGGAGTCACAGATGGCTGTCAGCTGCCACATGGGTGCTGGGAACTGAACCCAGATCCTCTGCAAGAACAGCCAGTACTCTTAACCACTGAGCCATCTCTCCAGCCCCAGCTGATAAAAATTTAAAAACAAAAAGTTCTTAATTATGATGAAGCTCACTTTATATTTTTCCTTTTGTCATTTGTGCTTTTGGTGTCATTTTTAAATATGATTTTATTTTGTGTGTGTGTGTGTGTTACTTGTGTATGTGTACATGTGTTAGTGTGTGTACACAGAGGCCAGGGGAGGATGCTGGGTGTCCTGCTCTTTCATGCTCTGCTTCATTCCCTTGAAACAGGGTCTCTTACTGAACCTAGAGCAAGGTTGGTGTGTAGCAGTTTCTTCAGAGATAAAACATTCCATTTTGCAGCAGTTTCTTGAGAGTCAAGATGTTCTAAAGGAGGAAGTTCCTTAAGACTCAGGAAGTAGACAATTCAGGAGCATCAGGAATTCCCTGAAACTGACCAGTAAGCTGGGCTGCCTAGAAGAGGCTCAGACCAGATGAACTGCCTGGAAGAGACTCTCTGTCTTCTTAAACTGCTTGCAAATCACTCACTAAGTGCCAAGGTTCCAACTTTCACGAGCTGTCACCTGTGCTGGGGTGGGTTTTGGTGATGTAGCCGCCTTTGAGTCATTTCTGTTCCTCTAAGTAATCCCTCGCTGTGTTTCTATAAGTAACCTCAATAAAACTCATTGGTTCACCAAGTTGGACTTTGGTGGCATCCTCCTTTGGTGTGCCCTGGCTTCCCTATCTGGGGTGAACAGATCATTGTTCACATCTTCCCAGGAGTAGTGTCACACAAGAGCTGACAGCCAGCAAGCCTCAGTAATGATCCTCTTGTCTCTGCCCCCAACAGTGATGGGGTGACAGTTACACTTCTGGCCATGCCTAGCTTTTATGTGGGTGTTGGGGATTTGAACTTGAGTCCCCTTGCTTGCACAGCAAGTAGTCTTACCCACAGAGCCATCTCATCAGCCCCATTTTTGGTGTCGTTTCTAGGAAGACTGGCTAACCCAAGATCATGAAGATTTACTCCAATATTTTCTTCTAAAAGTTTATAGATTTTGCTGTTACACTTAGTGTCCTCTGATCTGTTTTGAGTTAATTTTTGTGTCTGGTGTGAGGATAGGGTTGCTATGAACTGAATTAAATCCTGATCCCCAAATTCTTATGTGGAAACCCCGATGTGACTGTATCTGAAGATGGGGTCTCTGGGAAGGTTAAAGGAAGTCATTAGGGTGAGACTCTAATCAGTTAAGACTTTTAAGAAGAGGAAGAGATGGGTCTGGAGAAATGGCTCCGTGGTTAAAAGCACTGGCTACTCTTACAGAGGACCTGGGTTCAATTCCCAGCACCCACATGGCAGCTAACAACTGTTCTTAACTCCAGTTCCAGGGGATCTGATGGTCACTTTTGGCGTCTGTGGGCACTGGGCAACACAGGTGCACTTACACGCATGCAAAACACTCATACACTTAAAATTAATAAATTAATGTAAAGAGAGCCATATCTGTCTTCCTGCCATTCGGGGACACAGTGAGACACTTGGCCATCTGGAAATCAGGAAGAGAGCCCTCAGCAGAGCCTACCTTTCTGGAACACTTATTTCAGTCTCAGTAAATGTCTACTGTTTAAGCCCCTCACTCTGTGGTACTCTCTTGCGGCTTGGCCCTACTGACCCGGGGTCCGCTCCCTTCTGAGTGTTGCGTGTCTCAGCACCGTTCGCGGAGGGGACTATTCTTACCCATTGAAATGTCTTGGCTCTCATTACTGTTAAAAACTAGCTCAGAGCTGAGAACAGAATCTGTCCAAATCATCTGTGAACAGAGGAGAAACAGTGAAATAAATAACACCACTCCCCTCCCCAGTTTGTCAGCAGATCGGAACATTCTAGCAGTTCGATCTGTAGCTTTGTCCGTTCTAAGCGTGAGCAGCTGAATCTTCTTTCGAGCCAGCTTGGTCGGACTTCTGTAATCCTGCGCGTGTTTCTACTGGCAGGATGATGACGCGGTTTTCAGACACACAACACCTTGGGAAAGGGGATTATAGTGTGTTCAGGTGGCGCTGGTGTGAGGCATAAGGGGTAGGAGGGATTGAACGAGTTCACGTGTAGAAGTGAATATGTATCTAGTAATAATTTTATCTATACACCTATGGATTTGCACATAAATCTCAATCCCAATCAGAAAATTTTTTTAAAAGGTTTGTCTATGCACATCCTGTCCCTCCTAGCCCATAGCCAGGTTTAATTTCTGCTCCAAACCACTGAAAGAGGGAGGGAGGGACGGGAGGAGAGAGAGGCAATAACAAAACCCTTTTTGCTCACTGAAGCACACAAAGGACTCATTGATCCCGGAGCAAGTTAGTTCAATTGCCTGCTCTACTTTGTTGCTTAAAAAAAAGAAAAGAAACCACCTATGAAAATACAGCTTGTGGGGAAAGGTGTGATTACTCCAAAAAGCTTTTCTTTGTTTCTGTGGACATTACTCCACAGAGCTTTGGGTTGGGCAGCAAACAGGATGCGGGGCTTAGAGTCCGGCCTGGTGAGACTATTGATGCGGCAGGTGGCTAGGAATGGCCCAGAAGTTTTGTTAAAGCACCCAGAGGAAGGAAGGTCGTGAGCACATGTGGCCACACATGTGGCTTCTATTTCTACCTTTTGAGACCCAAGGATGCCACTGTGGCAGAAGAAGGAAGCTTTCCCCTGGCCCTTCTCTACTCTTTGGACTGGGTGGAGGACCAGGAAGGGGAGCCAGAGAGGCAGGTACTAGGACTAATATCCGTTCCTCAGGGAGAAATACCAGCAGAAACTGCCTGAGAGGGTGGTTCTAAAGTGGATCTTCCAATCACACGTTCAAAGCTGATATAAAATTTTCACAGATTTGTTTTCCCAGTGTATGAGTGACAAAGACATACATGTCTCAGGTTTCAGATGTGACCACATGAGTATCTGCAAGGAGGTGTGTGGTGACTGACAGCAACAGTCTCAACTAAATCACTTTCCTCTCCACAGAGGGGCTTGCAGGAGTATAACACTGATCTAACCTACTGAATTTAATTCTGTATCATGTATCGATGGCTTCGTACAGACCTAATGCCTGACAAGCGTCAGTGAATATGAGCTTGTCTTAAGATTTACAGAGTATCAACTATGTACCAGAGACATGCATAATCTCACTCTCTACCACTCTGAGGGTTGTGTTCCAAGGTCCTGTTTTTCATGAGTAGAATTAGGATTTCAACCCAAATTCCTTTTTACTGTATTTTATTTCTATTCCAGGAATTGCTAAAACTAATGAAGATATATGCTTCAAATTTTTTTCATGGACTACTTTGCAGTCAGTGTGGTGGTCAAGACTAGGAAGCTTGGGACCAGACAGACTGTGTTCAGATCCTGCCTCTGTGCCTCGTGAACTGTGTGACTTTGAACAAGGAAGTCAGCCCTTCTGTGCCTTATGAAGGCAAGTGATAATGATGGTATTTATTTAGAAGACATTTTTGTTTGTGTGTATATGTGTGTGTGAGGGTATATGCACTTGGATGGAGGCAAGAAGACAGTGTCAGATTCCTGGGAGCTGGAGTTACAGGTGGTTGTGAGCCATCCAGTGTGAGTGCTGGGAATGGAACTTGAGTCCTCTGCAAGAGCAGTACTTACCCTTTAACCACTGAGCCATCACTCCAGTTCCAGTGGCAACTGTTTTATGGGGTGTTTGCAAGTTATAAATGAGTTAATATGTACAAAGAGCTTAAGAAGATTCTAGTGTGTGCTAGAAAATGTTAGCAGCAGAGACTAAAATATTGATTAGTATTAATATGCTGTGATTATTTCATTTCACTGATGTTTGGGGCATGAAACTCCACAGGTAGTGGGACTCATTAACTTTACACCCTGACCTGAAGGCCTATCCTGTGTTCTTGCAAGTTTTGTGCTGTAAGGCACCTGCTACCTGCCACTCTTCCTCCCCTCTGTGGGCAGCATTGGAGTCAGGGCTCTTTCCAGTTCATGTGACACAGAGATTAGAGCCCCATCAAGATGGCCCAATCTCTGTTTGTTGCTTCTCTCTGTTTTCATTTTATTTGCTTTTCTTAACAAAGGAAACTTGTGAGTTCAGTTCAAACTTCCTTCAGCAAAAATTTCCTTAAAGATAAAATCCTTCTCAGGAGGTGACTTGGAACAGGAATCTGGAAGCTTCCTTTTTCCTTTTGTTTGTGGGTAGAACTTCCTGTTTGCCTTGAAGTAGTTCTGGGAGGAAAAGACCCTGCAGGGGGCTTCCCCAAGATCTTGTCAGAGATGCGCACTATGAATACAGTGGAGCCAAATCTGAGGGCTGAGCTTGCTCCTTACTGTGCTGGCCCCATTTTTCATGTTTTCAGTTTATATCCCGTAGTACTGGTCTCACCACCAGACTGAAATTCACAAGCAAAGAAATAGCATCTTCCCTGGCTGACATCTAGCTTCTCAGTAGCCCCTGCTGCATGGTAGACAAATTCTATTTGAAGGGTGCTAAATGTGGGGGTAGCTTCAAGGGGGGCTGGCTCCAAAGCGGGCCAAAAGTTCCTTGTTAGGCAGCCAAACCACAGGTGGCAATGTTTGAAGTTGTAACAAGTGTCTGGTCAGAGCAGAGATGATAAGATTTATATATATATAAAATCCTGGGTGGGGCTGGAGAGATGACTCAGTGATTAAGAGCACCGGCTGCTCTTGTAGAGGACCTGGGTTCAGTTCCCAGCACCTACATGGCAGCTAGCAGCAGCCTGTGGCTCCAGTTCCAGGGCATCCAACGCCCTCTTCTGACTTCCTTGGGCACTGCATGACATGGGTACACTTACACACATGCAGGCAGTATACCCATACAAATAAAATAAAAATAATAAAATATTCGAAAAACCCCAACCTGCCTCAGAAAAGTGGGAATTGGCAGAAGGTACATTCATTCCATGCTGAGCAGCACTGCAAGGAGAGGCTGCTGGTCAGAAAGAAGCAATGATGGAATGGTGGGACCCAAAGGCCAGCTAGTAAGAAGCCTAACCCAGGTGGGGAGGGTGACCAAGGACTGCCTAGGTGCAGGAGAAGCTGGCAGAGCCACACCCTGGATCTGCTTATCTGCAAAGAGGACTTCCGGTCTGGAACATGGAGGTTAGACCTGGAGGGTCCTCCAAGGGAAACAGGCCTGTGCTGGGCAGTGAGGCTTATGAATGAGAATCTGAACAGGAGCAAAATGGAGTTTGAGCCTCAGTTCAGCTGTTCATTGCTGTGTTCTTGGGCAAATTGTGTAATCTATCAGTAAGCTGGGTTCTCTTCCTGCCCCCCCATCCTCCCCTCCATCCTGTCTTCCCTACTCCCCCTCATCTTCCCTTGCTTTCCTCCCCCTCCTCCTCTCCTCGAATCCTCCTCCTTGTCTTCCTCCCCCTTGTGCTTCCCCTCTCCCTCCCTCTCCGTCTCCCCCTTTCCCTCCTCCTCCTCCTCCTTTTGATACAGATTCTCACGATGTAGCCCTGGTTGGCTTGGAACTCCCTTTGTAAACCAGTCTGGCCTCAAACTTGGAGATCCACCTGCCTCTGCCTGCCAAGTGCTGGGATTAAAGGCATGCACCACCACTCCCGACTTGGGTTTCTTCATTTTTGAACAAGGCTAGATACGGGCCTCTTGGGTTGATACAAGGATTGGTGGTGATAGTGTGTCTCCTAAGCTTGGTAGATGGTCTGTATTAGACTGAGTCAGTGATTGGTGACATTGGTCAGATGATAGACATCTCCAGGGTAGTGCTTGAACCAAGCTGTAAGCCTAGAAGAGGAAAGGGTTAGACTGAACAGAGCATTTGGATTCAACAGCTATGCTATAAGTCCCTCTTCATCCATAGGTGTTCTGGAAAGCCTTAAAGGAGGAGAGAGATGTCCACTCTAGACAATGGACTGATTGGTGTGATAAAGAACCTGAAGTAGCTGAGATGGGGGCTGTTTAGAGTCTGGAATGAGAGTCACTCACCCTTGGGTTCTTGGAAATGTCTATGATGAGAATTGAAACCATCTGCCTTTCTGCATGACTCTCCATGGTGAGCTTTTGCATTTGGAGAACAAGAATGCAGTGTTGCAATGCAACACAGCACAGAGGTTAGGCTACAGCATCGTGCAGCTTTTTTCTTTGATTTTTTAAAAAAATGTTTTATTTTAGCCGGACATGGTGGTGCACGCCTGTAGTCCCAGCACTTGAGAGGCAGAGGTAGGCAGATCTCTGTGAGTTCAAGGCCAGCCTGGTCTACATAGTGAGTTCCAGGACAGCTGGGGCTACTGGGAGACCCTGCTTCAAAAAGACCAAAAAAAAAAAAGTTTTTTTTAGTATTTTATTATTTTTATTTTATGTGTATGAGTGTATTGCCTGCATGTATGTAAATGCACCTGTATCATGTACTTGTGGACATCAGAAGAGGGTGTCAGATCCCCTGAAAGATTGTTAGTTGCCATGTGAGTGCTGAGATTTGAACTGAAGATCTACAAGAGCAGCCAGTGCTGTTAACTGCTGAGCCATGTCTCCACACTCTATTTTTATTATTTTTAATTCATTTTATGTGTATGAGTGTATTGCCCGCATGCATGTAAGTGCATCCATGTCATGCAATCCCCACAGAAGTCAGAAAAGGACATCAGATCCCCTGAAACTAGAGTTACAGACAGCTGTTAGCCACCATGTGGCTGCTGGGAATCGAACCCTGTTCTCTACAAGAGCAGTCAGTGCTTTTAACCACTGAGCCATCTCTATAGCCCCCTTTTAATTTTTTTTTTCTCTTTTTTTTTTTTTCCCACAAGTTACTATGTTACTCAGGCTTGTCTCAAACTCCTGACCCTAGTCATCCTCCTGCCTCTGCCACTATAGATGTGACTACAGCACTTGCCACAGTGCCCAGTTGAAGGGCTTAATCTTTGAGTGGGCCATAGTCTCTAATAACCACTGAGATCACCTCAAGGTTTTGCTAGAACACATTTTGTTGGACTTACCTCCTAAGAGTTCCTTCCTGATTCAGTGGTTTGCTGAAGAGGTCCTAGGAGGTGGCTGGTGGCTCAGGGACCACACTTTAAGAACCACAGCTATGGATTGGGCTTGGTCATGCATCTCCATCATTAACTCTTCAGCTTTCCTGTCTGCAAATAGGATAGTAATACTTCTATCTCGGGCATGTTTTAAAGACTGGATAAAAAGAATTATAGCTCAGGTATACCATGCACAAGCCCTGGGTTAGGTCACCATCACTGCATAAACTGGATATGACAGCACAAACATGTCATCTCAGCCCTCAGAAGGTAAGGGCAGAAAGATTGGAAATTCAAGGTTATTCTCAGGTTCATATAGAGTCCAAGGCCAGCATGGGAGACAGTGGTGGTACATGCTGTCATCTCTGCACTTGGGAAGTAGAGGCAGGATAATTAATGGTTCAGAGTCATTCTGGGCTATATGAGACCCTGTCTAAAAAGCAAGAAAAAAGAAAAGAGCCTAGTCTTAAAAAAAATGTAGCCATTAACTAGTTACTGGATATTGGGGACTTAGCAATAGGGGAGATGCGAGAATCTGGGAAACTATAATTAAACAAAAAGCAAGGTGTTGTATGAACTTGTCCTCTACCTGGCAAACTAGAGTGGCAAGCAATGGACGGATGCCTTCAACTCCAGCAGGGATTCACCTGCTCACTTCAATCACCACAAATGAACTTTCTGTAGGCAGGAAGGGCAGAGAGAGTCAGTCACGCCTTTCATCCGACCAGCTGGCCTGAGTGGTACATGCAGGAGGGTCTAAGGATAGGGACTGGGGAAGCCAGAGAGAGGGTGTGGCCTTTGCTATCTCGGGCAGCTGACATGAGGTCACAGGGTCCCTGCCACAATGTAGAGGGGAGCCCACCCATGCCCACACTTTAAGCAGTAGTTCTCTCACCCATTGATCTGTATGGAAGTCCAAGAAATTCTTGAGTTCCCAAATTGTAGTTTGGAGAAATTATACCTCCTTTTGTCCTAAGGAAGGTGGGAGGAGGGGAACAGACATTCCACTCCCATGCCTCCCAGAAGGAATTGTAGCAGCACAAGGGCAGTGAAGTCAAGCTGCTGCTTTCTCACCTGGATCTTCTCTGCTGATGTCACCAGTCACAAGTAGGAGGGATGGGAGTCTGCGTGGGCAGAGGCACCAGAGTGGGATTTGGAGAACCTGATGTCAGGGAGGACTTGGTTATTTTTAGCAAAATAGGTTTTTCTGGCACATTTTTCCAGCTTAGTAACTCAAGGCAAAAATCACACCTCAGAAGTATTTTGAGGACAGAGAGGAAACCCCTGCCGAGCTGTAGATCCCTTCCACCCAGAACTCCCAGTGCTGGGAAGGGGCTCTGGAGACCGCATCAGGCCCCTTCCTATGCTGCTGCTGCAACCAATGCAGCTGCCTCTGCTTAGAATCTTCAGAAATTATATTTTAAAGTTTCTTTGCTTCTATGAAGCCAGTGCAGTTCATAGGTATAATTTCAAACTCACCTCTGATTTAACATTTTCTAGCTGTGAACATTACAAAAACATGACCTAGAACTTACCTTTCTGTGCCTTTTATGATTTCTAGAAAAGGAATGGCTGAACAAATATTTGGTAAACTACACAGGGAGATAAGGAAGGAAGTCAGGAAGAAGAGAAGAAAGGAGTAGGGGCTGGAGAGACTGCTCAGCGGTTAAGAGCACTGGCTGCTCTTGCAGAGGACCCGGATTCAATTCCCAGCACCCACATTTGTTCTTATTAACATAAAGGCCTTGTCTCCAAACACAGTCTGAGTGTTGGGGCTTCAGCATATGAATTTTGGGAAAAACAGTTCAATTCCTTAATGACTTGGTCGTTCCTCTTCCCCCCAAAAAGAAGAGTTCATTAGATGAGTGACAGTCCAGTGCTGTCCAAGGACCATATTTTAGGAGATGGGGGATGGTGTAAAATATGGTCACCACCTTGTGACCCCTGACCTTCTCCAGTGAGATTCCAAGGACTGACATTGTTTTCTGCTACATCCAGAGGGCGGGACAGTGAGTCAACGTGGGCTACCCTAAACCTTCATTCATTAGTGCCTTTCGGCCTTTCAGCTGCTATGTGGCTGGTGGGTCTGGACACTGCTGCACTGCAAATCTGTCTGCAACGCCGAGGAGGATGGGAATGGCCTCATTTTGGTCCAAGTCATGCTGTCTAATCAAACTTTATGTGAAAGTCCAACTCTGTGTGTGTGTGTTCATGTACATTTTCATGTGTTTGTACATATGTGTGTGTACATGTGCATGCCATACATGTTGAGGAATCCAGAAAATGTTCACCACCAGCATTATCCATCTGCACATGTGTGTGGAGGCTAGATACTGGGTGTTTTCTTCAATTGTTCTCCACCTTATGTTTTGAGACAGGGTCTCTCCCTGAACCTGGAGCTCAATGATTCAACTAGACTGACTGGTCAGCAAGCCCTATGATACAGGGACCTAGAGGGACCCTAGAGGGTCCCCAGTCTTATTTATAAAAGAATTTAAGAAGGACTCAAGAAGAAACTTTAGGACAATTTTATTAGAATGTGAAGAGAAATCCTCAGGGCAGGGAAGATGTGAATCATGGCAGTTGCCTTGAGGAGACTGGAGGGAAGAAGGAAGAAGCCATGAAGCCAAGCTCATTTAGAGAAGTCATGCTAATTTAGAGCCTGCATGGAGGTCAGACATGTGGAGGGGAGGAGAAGGGAGTTGTAGAGAAACCCAAACACTGGGGTTTCGAAAGCATTAAGGAAAGCCTGGGAAAGAACTAGAAAGAAGAAAGAAGAGATTATACTTTCCTGAAGAATTCAGAAAGTGGGCAAGGCTTAGAGAGCTCATGTCTGCCTGTGACTTGGTCCACAAGAACTGTATTAGAGGGGATTCCGGGCAGGAAAAATTCACCATCTCATTAACGTTCTAGGTCTTCCTCCCATCTCTTTAGCATAACTTAAGGTGAACCTACCTTATGACCAGGTAATTGACCACAGAAACTGGAAAGCTGGGTTTTTATCCAGAACAGAGATACCAGAGATTGTTACTTTCTTAACCAGTTCATCTTATGGGGCTTTTTACTACCTTAACCCAGGAATCTTCCTGTCTCCACCTCCCAGCACTGAGCTTACAGGTGCATGCTGCCACACCTGGCTTTTTACATGGGTGCAAGCACTTTGCTCCCCAACCCCAAACCCAATTCCTTGAGTGTGAATGACTCAACTTCTGTATTTTAATTTTTACGTTTTTTTCAGTTAGCACACAAAGTAATGGGTTTCATTATGGCATTTTCATACACACACACACACACACACACGCACACACTCACACCCACATATTATAGTTTGTTCTTATTTATTTCCCTCTCCACTGCCCTCCCTTTGACTTTTGTGTTTTAATTTGCACTCCAATTCCAACCCTTTATACCCCCATTCTTCTCTTTTTTCCTCTGACTGCTTTTCCATCTTCTAAGACTTGTTCAGTTCATCTATGAAAATTTTTCTTTTTCTCTTTCTTCTTTACTTTTTTTTCTTAGACAAGATCTCGCTATGCATTCCGGGCCGACTGAACTGACCATCCTCCTGCCTCTACCTTCTGAGTGCCAGGGGTACGCAGCATGCCTTATAGGTGCATGCTGCCACACTGACTATAAGAAGACCGTAACTTGCTTTCAGTTTTCTTTAAGATACATCATTTTAAGGGTCTGAATGCTATTTGTTTTAAGAAGGCATGGATTATTTAAATCAGAAGCAAATGCTTTTGGATATGGTGGAGGAGAGCCTGTGAATTGTGACTAGATGTCTACAGATGACTTTTAGAGGAGAGACGTTGCAGATTCTGGAACTTTAGCTCATGGAAGCTATGTAGGGAGATGGTGGTGGTGAACATTTGCCAGATCCCTCAACATGTCTGGCAGAATGCTGAGGGCTTTGCGTGTTCCTTTCATCCATGACTTCTGTGGTATCACTAACACCACTTGTTTCATTTTACATCTGAGGCCATGGAAGCCCAGGCTGTGCCACGTTGTGGAGTCTTGGTTCTATCAACAGAACTGAGCTATTGTGAAACAATACATAGCAAAGCAAGGTTAAGCAACAGTCCAATGTCCCACTGAAGTCTGCCTCGTTCCAGGACCCATGTTCACGATCCAGGCTTAAGAAAAGAACATTCTAACAATTAGAGTTGGCCAGGGATGGAATGGCGGTGACGACCATGTGGTCTCTTCTCCGGCTGAGTCTGATCCAGCAGAGGCTGGGTGACCATCTGTTGGAACTGCTGCGAGAGGGAGATCGATTTAGACAGCTTCAGAGACTCTTTCCAACCATAAGATCTTGTGAAAACTTGACTGGCAGTCCCGTGGAAAGGAATTGGAGGTGTTCTCTGTAGCCCTGTTGAGCAGAGTAACGTTCCACAGACTTGCCCATTTAGCAATCCTCAGTGTCAAGGGCAGTGAGTAGATACTCTTGGGAGGTCTGAGAGAGAGCCGGCAGTGACTGCCCGAAGCAAAATTTTGTGCCAAATCTGAAAAAGAAATCATTTAGACTTTCTGTTATACACTCAAATATGCTTGTTTGTTTTAATAAAAAATATTTTAAATTAGAAAATATTTTTAAACCCCAGACATTCAATACAATATTTAAATTCCATCCACCGAATAAATCTTTGTTTTAATTTGATTCATCTGGAAATTATGCTGTATTTATTTTATGGGTTTATAGATCCCTGGTACGTCACTAAGAGTCCCTAGGGAGGATCATTCCATGAAGAGATGTAAGAAACTAATGCTGGAGCTGGAGAAATGGCTCAGTGGTTAAGAGCACCGGCTGCTCTTGCAGAAAACCCAGGTTCAGTTCCCAGCATCCACATGGCAGCCAACAACCATTTGTAACTCTAGTTCCAAGGGAATCCAACTCCCTCTTCTGACCTCTGTGGGCATTGCATGGCATGGATGCACTTACACACATGCAGGCAAAACACTCATACACATAAAATAAAAATGATAATTAAAATATTTTTTGAAAAGGAAGTAATGCTAAGTCCAACAGGAAGAAGGCAGACCAGCCATCGCTCCCATGCAGGAGGAGGTCTTTCTAAGTGCTGAAGTTTTCAGCGTGACGTGGGCCCTCTTGAGTGGCAGATGCCAAACACAGTCCAAGTGGAGATGGGCCAAAGGTCTGGGGACAGTAACCCAGGATTCTGTTTTGTAGGGGCTGATGCCAGAGCAATTTCACAGCCACAACTAAAAGAATAGACAAGCCAGGCATGGTAGCACATGCCTGTAGTCCCAGCACTTGGGAGGCAGAGGCAGACGGATCTTTGTGAGTTCGAGGCCAGCCTGGTCTACATAGTGAGTTCCAGGACAGCTGGGGCTACAGGGAGACCCTGTCTCAAAAAGACCAAAAGGAAAAAAAAGGAATAGACAAAACCCAACCTCTCCACACTTGGAGAAGACTCACCTAGACCAAGGATTCTTAAACTCTGGAAAGACTTCCCACTTGGATTCCCTGCACTTGAGAAATTCTTATGTAATCGTAGTTATATAAAACAGATATACAAATGAAGGACTTACTGATAATAAATCATAAAGAGATTTATTTTAAAGCCTGGAGAGATGGCTTAGCACTGGCTGCTCTTGCAGAATATCTGGGTTTGATTCTCAGCACCCACCTGGTGGCTAACAGCCATCCCAAACTCCAGTTCCAGGGGCTCTGAATCCCTCTTCTGGCCTCCATGGGAATTGCATATATGTGGTGCACTTACATTCAGGAAAAACATTCATACATACAAAATACAAATAAAATAATTAATTTTAAAAATAAATGTATTTTAAGGGGCTGGAGAGATGGCTCAGTGGTTAAACACACTGGCTGTTCTTGCAGAAGACCCAGGTTCAAATCCCAACACCCATATGGCAGCCAACAACTGTCCATAACTCCAGTCCCAGGGGATCCAACAGCCTCTTCTGAGCTCTGCGGGCATTGCACGACATGGGTGCACTTACCTACATGCAGGCAATACACACATACACATAAAATGAAAATAATAAATAAATTTTTTAAAAAAGTTTAAGGGGCTGGAGAGATGGTTCAGCAGTTAAGAGCACTGACTGCTCTTGCAGAGGACCCAGGTTTGATTCCCAGCAGCCACATGGCAGCTACGAACTATCCTTAACTTCAGTTTTAATGAGATGGATGTGCTTTATTTTTACATAAAGAATTAAATCTTCGGTGAATATTTGATATTGCTGAATACAGAGCATCTTCAACATCTTTTAGAGTTGATACTTGTGTGTTTATATGTTTATATATGAGTATGCATACAGGTGTATATGTGCTTGTGTGTTTGTGTGTGTATGTTTAGGTTGAAGGTCAACCTTGGATGTCATTCCTCAGGAGCCATCCATTTTTGTTTTCTTTAAAAATTATTTATTATTAATGCACGTGTGTGTGTGTGTGTGTGTGTGTGTGTGTGTGTTGGGGGTGTGCATGTGCCATGGCATGCATGTGGACATCAGAAGACAACTTTATGGAGTTGGTTCTCTCCTTTTTGTGGGTTCTGGGGATCGAACCCAGGTTATCAGGTTTGCATAGCAAGTGTGTCACCTGCTAAGCCAACTCTCTGGCTTTTGAGAATTTTTTTAGGGTATACTAATTATTCTGAACTGTGGATTTCATTATGACATCTCCATACACGTATATAATGTATTTTGGTCATATTCACACACACACACACACACACACACACACACACACATTACCCTGTCTTGTTCTCCCCCATTCCTGCTGACCCTCTTCCCAACTTGTCCCTTTCAATTTTCATGTCTTCTTTGTGTGGGGACCTAATGAGTTTTATTAGGATTGCTTACAGGAGTATGGATGAGGGGTCGTTTATAGGCACCTTGCCAGGGCTACACTGTCTCTCCCTCCCCTAGCTGCTTTTAGATCCTCAGGTAGGGGTCAGGCCCTGTGAGCCTCTCTCTTTCCATATTGACAGGCCCAGTCTTGTGTCGTTCCCTGAAGACAGTGTTCCACAGTGCTCCACCCCTTCCTATGCCTCTGACACTCTTTCTGCTCCTCTTCCATGATCCTCCCTCTGCTTTGGAGGGGGTGATCTAGCTCCTTTATAACTAAGCATTCAACTGTCATTTATCCTCAGTCCTCTGACCAGTTATGAGTCTCTGTCATTACTACTACTCACTGCAAAAAAAGAAGCTTCTGTGACCAAAGATGACACTAATCTATGTGCATACACACACTATTTAGAGGACAATCTGATCAGCACATGATGTCCGTTTAGCAAACAGCAGCAGTAGCTTCCCTACTAGAGTTTTATGACCTCGCTAGCTGTGGGCTTTTGCCCAGGTTTACAGAACCACATGTGAATTCCCTCCTGTGGAACAGACCTTAAATCTAATCAGAAAGTGGTTGGTAATGCCTGTTGCAGGTTTGCCACTGTTGCACTAGTGGCACATCTTGCCTGGAAGGTTGGAAGTGTGGCACACCAGGGTCCACAGCTGAGTAAGACTGTTGATGACAGTTCTCCCCAGCAGCCTGCAGAGCCCTGGCACTGTGATGGATAGCCTGCAGGGAGGACGCTTCTGGTTCAGTTCCAGCTTGATTTCTTTATGTCCTGTGACAGAGTTTGAGGTGTCTTCAGCAATATGATCTTACCATCCAGTTCTAGTTGGTAACCAATAGCAGTGTATTGTTTTGGAAACCTGAGAGGTCTCCCTGACCAACAACTCATAGAGAAGCACCCCATTCCTGGCACTGGGGATTTCATTTAATAACCCATGATTTCTGGGAGTAGCTTTGAGACAGGGTCTCTCATTGGCTGGAGCTGGCTGAGTAGAATAGACTGGCTGGCCCGTGAGCCCCAGGGATTCACTCACCTCTTCCTTCCCCAATGCTGGAGTAATAAGCGCACACCACCATGCCTATTTTTTTTAATGTGGGTTCTATAGCAAATACTTTATTGACTGAGTTATCTCTTCAGTCACTTGATTGCTATTTTGATTTTATAATCATCAATGCAAAGAATATCACTTTGCATAAATATGTAGCGCAAAATGGCAGAAGTGTGTTTAGAGCTATTTCAGAAAATGTTAGGAATTCTGTCCTAATCCCAAACCCAAATTGAAAGATTTTAAAAAATGAAACTCAAGTCGGCAACTCAATCAGCAGGTTTTTGTTTGTTTGTTTGTTTTTTTGAGACAAGGTCTTCCTATAGCCCCAGCTGGCCTGGAACTTGCTATGTAGATCAGACTGGCCTTGATCTCACAGATATCCACCTCTGCCTCCTAAGTGCCAGGGTTAAATGCATGGGCCACCACACCTAGTCACTCAATCAGCAATTTTTAAAACCAAACATTTTAATACAATCTAAAGATATGCTAATTTGATACTTCTATGCTGAGGAATGACAGTAGAAAAATATTGTTTCTGCTTTCTGTAATTAAGCCATTATGTTTCTCTAAGAATAGAAAACTTGGGGCTGGAGAGATGGCTCAGCAGTTAAGAGTACCGATGTTCTTGCAGAGTACCCAGTTTCCATTCCCAGTACCCACATGGTGGCCAACAACCATTCATAACTCCAGTTCCAGGGGATCCAGCACCTTTTCTGACCTCCGTGGGCATTGCACAACACAGGTGCCCTTACATACATGCAGGCAATACACCATACACATAAAAATAATAAATAATTTTTTAAAGAAAAAATAGAAAACTTTATACTTATACTGGCAATGCTATAGTTCAAAACTTAGTCTAGAATCTGAGCACTGGTAGCACTGGTTGGTGTTGCATGGTGTGACGGCACACACAGTGCAAAATACACATATTGAGTGTTCAGAACCAAGGCTGCATGAGGTTACACTATGCAACATGATCGAGTGTGCCAGAAACACTTCAGGTCTATTATGTGCTTGATTTTGAAGTACTTTTTGGTTGGTGCGCATTCAGAGGAATTTTATTGTTGCCAAGCTTTTTGTAGTTCCCATATTCAATTATGTGACACCCCCCCATGTGGGGTCATGACCCATAGTTTAAGATATTTGTATCTAGACTACATAGGCAGCACATTTACTGAATTGAGAAATGTCTACTAGGGTCTTCAGGCTCCCAGCACTAACGTCATCATAGAAATTGACTGACATGCTCTTACTTGCTGTATATTTACAGCTTCCAAAGATAGGGCTAGCTTGTGTCCATGGCCATTTACCTTTTTTTTTTTTTTTTTTTTCCAGAGCTGAGGACCAAACCCAGGGCCTTTCCCTTGTTAGGCAAGTGTTCTACCATTGAGCTAAATCCCCACCCCCG
>NW_008329365.1:2795252-2847576 GCF_000622305.1 Nannospalax galili
AAATTGACTTACATGCTCTTTCTTTCTGTATATTTTCAGCTTTCCAAAATAGGGCGAGCTTGTGTCCATGGGCATTTTCCTTTTTTTTTTTTTTTTTTTCCAGAGCTGAGGACTGAACCCAGGGCCTTGTGCTTGCTAGGCAAGCGCTCTACCACTGAGCTAAATCCCCAACCCCATACTTTCTATTTTGAATGGCCAAACAAGTGATGTGTTGGTGTGGGACTGTGGTTTCAAATGTGACTCTCTTCTGAGCTCCTTTCTTGCTTAATGAAGAATGTTTCTGGTCTCTCAAAGAATTTCTGCTCTGATACCTCTTGCTCATCCCCCCAAAACCTAAAATCAGTAGGTGTAATGTGAGCTCGTTAATATGTAGTCACCATGATTGAGAACTTCATCTTACCATAGCCCAGGATGGGTGAGGCAGGCACCAAAGAATTATTTCCAAGATGCTTTTAAATCACAAGCAAATATCCAAGGCAGTGGACCATTGGGGGACCCTCACCTTTTCTCTCCCTTTCTTCCCTGAAGAGGTGTTCCTCCACATGACAGTTAAGTTCACGCAGACTTGGTGTTTTCAAGTATCCCAGGAAACTTGCTTGAGCTTCCCCAGGGTCTTATACTGTTTGCATTTTGTAAGTGGCAAAAGAGTTTGTTCACATGTTCACATCATGACCATGCCTTGAGGAACTTCTGTGTGTGGAATATGTAGGTGAATAAGACATACTTTCTTCCTTCAAGGAGCTCACAGCATGTTCATGAAGTGTACTCCAAGCAAAACTTGGCAGTGCCATGAGCCAAGTACAGTGCCAGCGATGGGTTCAAAGGGGCAAGGATTGGTCATCTTGAATAAGACAAGAGGACAGAAACAGTTCAGGAATTGAGTGCCGAGGAAGTGAGAACAGAGAAGCCCTGGAGAGCTGCTCCTACAGAGGCCCAGGAGAGTTCTGTGTGGCCGTGTGAACGTTTATGGAGAGAGGAGAATATGGGGCAGGCAGAATAGGTTAGAACAGGTTATGAAGGGGCTTGTTAATCTGGTTCAGAGAGATGGGGGCTGTGAAGAGGGTAGAGGTTGATGGAGGTGGGATCGAGGATTTGAGGGAAGTTCAAATGGGAGGAAATGAGGATTGGGAAGTTCATGTAGAAGATATCAACAGTAGTTCATTCCTGTGTACTTCCTATGTGCCCAGGAATGTGCTAGATGCTTCATTAACACTTAATACAGTTGCCCAAGGAGACGGGTATGCAATTATTTTCAGAGAGATAGTGAGGACTGACTTATGGAGGTAAAATAAACATAATAAATGACCCAAAGCCATACAGCAGATGGTACCAAGAGAGCCAGTGTTCAAACTCTGGCTGTGTTATCCAAGGAAGAATCAATTCAAGACAGAAACATAAGGTAAGATGAAAGTCAGTTTGCTTGTTGTATTTGCTGACCCGTTAATTACACAGCACCCATTTCAAATTGTGTTGTTTTTCTCAACCCTTCTTTCTGAAAATATTTCAAAAAAATATTTTCCTTGCCGATAACTTTCATTATTTACTTGGCTCTGCATCATCGGTCCATTTATATGGTTCATTGTGGAGATCTTTTGGGGAAGCAGTTTTATGAAAAGCAGAATGCAAAATAAAAATTAGCCTTTCAAACATCAGTTAGCATCAATGGTGATTTGTGGTTTTCTCCATTCAGGTCGTTTGCTTCTGATGCTGGCCTCTGACACGGCTCTTCGCTGAGATTTTCAGACTATCTGTTTTGTTTGTCTCCATTTCCTGAACAGGACACAGGTTTTTGAGACCCTGCCTGTCCACTGATAATCTTAGTATTAACCTAAAGTAAAATCACAGAACAAAGGAGAAGAAAAAGAAGAAACACTTTATCACCATGAATGCCATATGTTTTTATAGTTCATCAGTATTACAGTTGGTCTTTGTAGTGCCTCATTGGGGCGGGAGAATAATGCTGTGGTTAGCCTATGGCTGAACAGTAAAAGTCCTTGAGGGTAGAGAGATGACTCAGGTAAAGTGCTTAGCAGACAAGCATGAGAATGCAAGTTTGGATAACTAGTACCTATGTAAATACCAGGTGAGTGCTTTGGTCCACCTGTAACTCCTTCTTAGAAGGAAGAGACAGTGGTCTGTGAAGCAAGCTGTCCAGCTCGACTATCCATATCTGTGAGCTCTGGGTTCAACTGAGAGTCCTGCCTCAATGAAGAAGGTGGAGAATGATTGAAAAAGACCCTGTGTATCAGCCTCGGGTATCCACATGTGCATGCCCACACATGCATGCACACGTGTGTCCACATACATGGGAACATGTACACACATGTATATACCACACACAGAGACACATATAAAGTAAAAAGTCTCCTTGTTAGTTACTTTTATATCCTTATAAGCAGAATATCTAACAGAAACTATTTGGGGGAAGAAAGAGCTTATTTTGGCTCATGGGTTCAGAGGGATTTCAGTTCTCTATGGCAGGGAAAGCATGGCTGTGGAAGCACATCCACCCCCTCAGGAGCAGGAAGGATAGCTGTTCACAAGGTGACCACCAGGAAGGGGACAGAGCTAGACAAGAACCAGTGGGGAGTATAACCTTCAGAGGTCTGCCCCAGTGACATACTTTCAATAGACAGCCTCCTAAAGGCTCCAGAGCCCTTAAAATTGGGCCAGCATCTGGGGATCGAGTGTTCAAAGCATGAGCTTGAGAGGGACAGTTCAGATTCCACCTGCAATTGTGACACTGGGAAGGGTTCGGAGAACAGTATGTCTCTGCTCTTTCACAAGCTCTGTGTCTCTACCTAATGGACATCGGAACATGTGTTCATAGATGAATGAGTACAAGACACAGCTCTCATTACCAAGGAAATAGCAGGTGTTTATTCTGACTGTGGCCTAGGAACATGGATTCAGGTTACCCCCAACAACATGTTCTAATGTGGAAGCAATTACATGAACTTCTATTAATGTTAAAACAAAGAAAGTCCTAACTCAAGGCACTTACCAAACACAATGGCTGGGGGGGGGGGGGGGGACATCAAGTAGGTAGGCTACAGCACAGCCAAGAAAATGCTTTGTCGCTCGAGCTCTCTCGGGGTCTCTTGCGCTATCAAGTGAACCATATAACATATCTTTATGTGCATTTATTATTATTATGGGGGGAGGAGAGGGGAGTAACAGAGGAATGAGTACCCAGTGCCTAGCCCCATGCTGCTGAACGTGGCTTAGAGCCTGCCATATCAGACTGTGCCACGCCCATAGTCACCTAGCATTTGCTCACACCTCAGGGGCCAGTCATCTTGCCCCAGGTCCATAAGTGTTGGGCCATTCTGTCCTTGAGCTGCTGCACGCACAGCTGCATGTTCCCCATGCCTGGGCTCACAGCTTCTGTCCCAAGATGGCTTGCAGCAGCTCTCCAGTAGTCCACACTCTGCAGCAGGCCCTGCCCCTTGGAGAAACTAGCCAATTGGGAGACACCCCACCCCTTTCCTCTGCTCTTACAATCTTCCCATCCATCTTCCACTAAGGTCCCTGAGCCTTGGAGGGGGTGACAGACGTAGGCCAGTCTCTCTTGTATCATGGTGAGATAGTGGCTTCTTGGGTCTCCCCATTAGTTGTCTTTAAGCCGTGGCCACTGATCTATCTCAGAGGTGTTTCTTTTACTATAAAGACAAATGGAGGGAAGTAGACACATTTATAAAACATGAATGTAAATACAGATGCTTAGAAGATATCCCAGTAGGTGTACTGTATTCATTAAACAGTGTACTCATGATGGCTTCTCCACTAAGGCCTGTAGCCTTCCTCGACACAAGGCGTTGACCTAGTCTACAGCACCAGATGTGTGTTCCACCCCTAGGAGCGGGCCTTATCTAGAAATTTGTAATTTGTATGTATGTTGGTTGAGCCATTATTGCACTTGCAGGTATTGCTTGGTATGTCCATAGTGTGCAGCACGTGGGGTCCGTCACTGAGTAGAATTATAGGGGATCCTTTCTTTCACAACCATCTGTATAGAGCCTTCTGGCAATATGAATGTCATCCATCCAGTAGCATGGAGTTTTTTGGTTTAGTCTCAGCTCCATCTCTTTTTCTCCTGTACTTACAACATGCAGTGTCTTCAGCAACATGGCTTTACTGACCTTTCTAGTGTACAGCCAATGTTAATGTCAATAGCCTTGGTGAATTGGAGGACCTCTAGGATCTCTCTCTGACCAACAGCTCATAAGAGGGCAACCGCCCCTGGTACTGTAGATTTTCTTAACAGTTGTATAGTTTGGGAGTCTCTGTCTTCATCTTACCCAACCTACATAAAACTCCCAAGAATCTTACAGGTACAGCTGGCCTTTGCTTCTTCAGGTATCTTTCAAATGGGTTTCACGTCTATAAAACACCCGAAGGAAGGTTAATAATTATATATTAAATCAATCATAGACAAGGTCTCAGACAGCATGGAAAGGTTTTGTCCATTTGTATTAACCATTTTCTCCATAGATCCTTGTTAGGTACCATAACATGGGTATGGGGCATTAATTTTGTTAGCTCTTTACCATTTTTAGTTATCCCTTTGGAGTCATGGACTCTTTTATTCTTGATACACTTACAGGTGTTGGCTTCAGTTGTCTGACCCTGTGCTGGGCTAAGGAGGCAGGGGGATTCTCCTGTGCCCGCTGCACTTGTTGGTTCCCTGAGTCAGGCAGGCCCTGGGTCTGCCTCCTGACTGTAGCCATATCTGTCATCTTCCCATTGACCACACCAGTTTGCTGGGGGAGAACTTGGTGGGAAAACCTGCTTCCACCCCTAGTATAGACTTTATCAGAAGAGAAATACATCTTGAAGAATCTTGGAGATTCTTAACCACCCCTTGTACAGTTGTTATCCTTCAAATGTCCTTTGTAAACTGTTCTTCTTGTTTTAAAACCTTCCAGAAATGCCTTAATACCGAATTTGGTTTTCTATCAAGTTTTTTCTCTGGGGATTTGGGCTTGACATAAATCTTCCCACATTTGTCTTCGAGTAACCCAAGTGGACCATTTCTTCAGTCTGGTCTTTTTATATCTCTTATAGGGTGGTCTATTATTTTATAGACACATTTTACATACTCATACCTAGTTCTCTCAGTAATGCCTGCCCCTCCTTTATAGTCCTCCAGCCCCTGCTAATCATGTTAGTCTCCCTTGGTGACAACCATGTATCTTTAATGCCTTCAACTAGCCACCCCATTAAGGACTGCTCCCTGCTGCATTGGCCTAGGTTGAACAGCCTATACTGCAAGGATGCATGGGTGGTTATATAACTCAGCTGTGAAGCTTCTGAAAGCCTTAGACTGACGTCATTTGCTCCCATGTCCCATACTCTCACAAGGCACGTGGCCGGGGGCTCTCTGCTTGCTTGCTTGTTTTTCCTAGTTTTAACAGTTCTAGAATAGAATATTTCCTAGCTACAGCACAGTTAGCTTTTTTCCCCCTTTTTACTATTATCTGTCTTTTCCTCTGAGTCCTTGGACCTTACACAAGTCAAAGTGTCCCGTCTTTTTCCTCTCTCCAGCTCTGCAACTGGATCTGCCAGCTCAGCCTTTTCAGCCTTCCCTGCCTGGGACACATCTTTTATGATGCAAAGTGGCTGTGCTCTCTCTCTCTGGGTGCTCCATTTGGGTCCAGAGCAGGTAAAATATTTTCTAGCCTTTGGGTAACCTTTAATAAATCTTCACATACCCGCAACATATCCCCACATACAACATAGCTGTGGCCCATGCTTCTGCGTGGCTGGCATCTTTTTAGTAACCCATTGTGAAAACCACTTCAGTGCCACCATCAGCGCTCTTGTAAAACTCATTCTCAGTTTCGTCATATCCTGCCAGGCTATGCCAATTTTGTCACTGGAGCTCTCTCAGGGTCTCTTGCTCTATCAAGCGAACCATATAACACATCTTTATGTGCATTTATTATTATCTTGGGGGAAGGAGAGGGGAGTAACAGAGGAATGAGTACCCAGTGCCTAGCACCACGCTGCTGGGTGCAGCTCAGAGCCCACCATATCAGACCATGCCACACCCATAGTCACCACTAGTATTCACTCATGCCTCATTTATGCCAGCAATCTCACCCCAGGTCCATATGTGTCGGGCCATTCTATCCTTGAACTGCTGCACACGCAGTTCCCCATACCATGGCTTGAGGCTTCTGTCCCAAGATGGCTCCCAGCAGCTCCCCAGTAGTCCACACTCCAAGGCAGGCCCCACCCCTTGGAGGAACTAGCCAATTGAGAGACATGCTACTATAGGCTTCAGATGCTATCTGGTGCTATTCTGAGCTTTGGGTTGGTGGGAGCTAGTAGTCTGTTAAGAGGACATTTCAACACTTTTACCTGATGATGTCAGGTCAACACTGGGGGGATGGGGACTGACTGGCTATTAAGGAGACTAAAGGTAGCCCAAGATAATTTTGCTCTGGATATGCAACATTCCAGCCCTCCACAATCATGAATGTGATGCTTGGCCAGTCCTCTCATGTGACAGTGTTGGTAATGAAAGGAAGAGTTCAACATTGTCTCTGCCTCTCTTTAGGGGCAGTCAGAAAGAACCTCTAGATGAGGCTTGTTTGTATGTGCAAGATGCTTAAGATGATCACAGAACAGCAGAGGTGGGCCAACTACATAAAGGGCTGGTTTATGAGGGTGCTGGGCCTATGGAATAGTGTTCAGGACAGTAAAGCTGAGGGAGGTGCCTACTTACCAATGGGAATAGAGGCAAAGGCTGGACTTGGATGCTTGGGAGACAGTGTGGGGTTTCTAGGGAGGATGAACCCTGCTGTGATGCTGCTGGGGTCTCCTGATAATGGGGTGGGGTGGGGGGCACAAACACTGCAGGGAGTGGATTGAGAGGAAACAGGCAGTGAGCACAGGTGTGTAGTTCCAAGGCCCCACAGCATGAAGACACAAAGGGCGGTAGGTGGCTGACCAAGCCACTGGGAATTGTCTTTGTTTAAAGATGGAGGAAATAATATATTGGAATGTATGATGTAGGGGGCATGTACTGTTGTGGATGTACCTCAAAAGTGTAATGTAGGAGGAGGGAAGTAGGGGAAGGGGCGAATATGAACGAACTACAATGACATATATGTATGTAGCCTGGAAAAGCGAGCACACAATAGAACATAATTAAAATTAGCATAATTTATTTAAAAAATTTAAAATAAAAAACTCTATTATTTCTTTCTGTATGTATATATAGTCATTTACATTTATTGATAATTATTATCATTTTTTTTTTTGAGACAGGCTCTCCCTGTAGCCCCAACTGGCCTAGAACTTGCTTTGTAGATCAGGCTGGCCTCAGTCTCACAGGGATCCACCCACCTCTCCCTCCCAAGTGCTGGGGTTAAAAGGTGTGTGGCACCATTCCTGGTAGTTAATAAACACTTTTTAACAGTCTTCATGAGGGGCTGGAGAGATGGCTGAGCAATAAGAGCACTGGCTGCTCTTGCAGAGGACCTGGATTTGTTTCTCAGCACCCATATGATGGCTATCAACCATCCATAACTACAGTTCCAGGGGATCTGACACCCTCTTCTGGCCTCCATGGGCATTGCACATAGGAGTGTACTTACATACATGCAGGCAATATACTCATACATATAAAAAACATAAATAAATAAAATTTAAAGGGCTTTATGAGACAAATACCATTAGCCTTAGGTCAGTGGTTACCTACTAGAGCACAGAAAGGTGAAGGGGCTCAGCAGGAGCAGGTGGGCAGCAGCCCATGCATATAAATGCTTTATTTTTTACTACCCCCCCACTAACAAAACAAAACATGAATAATACATTAATATTTAGATGGTGGATATACAGATTTTTTTCATTGTTTAGTTATTTGTATTTACACTGAAATACTTATAATGTAGAACATGCAAGCACAGAACTGGCATCATCAATAAGAAGAAAGAAATTGGCTACCACTTAAGAGATTTAAAATGTGTCTACTAGAATATATGGAATATGAGTCAGAAATTCTCACATCTTCTTTTGTTTTATTTTATGGCCCCATGACGCTGCGAAAATGAAATTTATTTGTTATGGATATAAAAAGTGAAAATGTTTATTCAGTTCTGGTTTACTAAACTTTCTCCGTCCTGCTGGGAGACCCGCCCTCTCCCAGGTCTCCCTGTCCTGAGGTCCTGATGTGGCTTAACAAAACTGATGTAATACATTCTATTTGGGTTTTAGCATGGTTTATAGGACTTCCAGGAAGGGTGACTTAAAGGCATAAGTTCCATCGTCTACATTTTGAGTAAGCTTTGAGATCCACGCGACCATAGCTGCTCTCCAGGGGCCCTGCCCTGCCGGAAGTGCGCCAGCTGTCCGCACACCATCTAGTCCCCGCAGGGTCCTCCAGGGACCGTCTCTTTCCGTAGCCCACCGTTCCCCACTCAATATGGCGGCAGTTCCACCCCTTTTTCCCAGTGCCCTCTGCGTTGCCCACCTAGCCCTGGATCAACTCCAGCTTTTCGGAGAGACTTCCAGGTTACAAGTTCATTAGTGTTCTGCTCCCTGCCTCTCCCTTCCCACCATAGGTAGATGCTCTGGAACATGGGGCACTCTTAGAGGAAGAGGGGAAGAGGGCGTGACATTTCTATGATGGCTTATGTGATTACAGAATAGCGTATACCTGTCATTGAAATGTTGACACATTTGCCCATATACTTTTAATGAGAAGGTAAGGCTTCAGGCAAGGCCTGAGTGGACTCATGAATCCACTACTGAACAATGCAGTTCTCCTTGGAGAATTTACTCTGCTTAGAAAGTGGCAAGAAGCACAGTTGCCTTTCTCCTGATAGTCTCAGTTGTTTTGTATCTTTGTGGTCCATACTGCAGGGATGGACAAGGTTTGTGCTGCCAGGGAGGATGGATGAGGGGCACAGGAACCTGCTGAAAGCCCTTCAGAGTTTCAAGGTGTCCTAGGGAGGTAGCTCAGTTGGAAAGTGATTGCTCTGCTAGTACAAGGACCTGAGTTCAAGTACCAGCACCCCCAAAGCATGTTTGGTTTATTTTGTGTGTATGAGTGTATTGCTTGCATGTGTGTAAGTGCACCCATGTCGTGCAATGCCTGCAGAGGTCATAAGAAGGTGTTGGATCCCCTGGAACTGGAGTTATGGATGGTTGTTAGCTGCCATGTGGGTGCTGGGAATTGAATCCCAGTCCTCTGCAAGAGCAGCCAGGGCTCTTAACCACTGAGCCATCTCTCCAGCCCCCCACCCCAACCCCCAAAGCATGTTTGCAGTCTCAGAGCTAAGGAAGCAAAGACAGGCAGATTCCTGGGGCTCAACAGCCTGCCAGCACAGCCTACTTGGTACATTCTGGGCAAGTGAGAGACCCTGGCTCCAAAAATAAATTTTATAAAAGAGTGAATGGATCCTGAGGAATGAGAGCTGAAGTTGTCGTCTGGCCTCCACATGGATGCACACATATACACACCCATAAGGATACATACATATACCTGCACACATATGAACATGCATACACAAAAGAATTTATTGAGAGATGAGTTCAAGTATATAGTTAGTTTTTTTTTTTTTTGGTCTTTTTGAGACAGGGTCTCCCTGTAGCCACAGCTGTCCTGGAACTCACTATATAGACCAGGGTGGCCTTGAACTCACAGAGATCTGCCTGCCTCTGCCTCCCAAGTGCTAGGATTAAAGGCGTGCACCACCATGCCCAGCCAGTTCTAGTTTATAGTTTTTAAAAACAAGTCAGTCAACAAGTCAAAGAAACTCTCAGGGTAGATGAGGCAGGAGCTCTAGGGAAGGCAGAGAGAGCCAGGTGTTCCTCTTACCTGGGCTGTCATATTTTCCGAAGATATGATCCAAAAGAGACATATCTGATGGGCCAGCAGAAGCAATTTCTGGTGAATCTAGCATCATGTCAATATAAGGTAGCTTTTCCTTTTCCTTCAGAGAACTGAGTGTGTGCCAGAGCAAGGGGCTACCCTCTATGGTGGACTCACAAGAGGTCTAAATGGCTCAAACTGAGAGGTTTCTTGTCACTAAGTCATGATGGTTTTAGTTTTGCCCTTGGGTGGGAAGGGATCTGACATCAAGGGTCAGGCATTCCTCTGTCTTCACAGCACCAACCCCTTTCCTGTCTTCCTGTAGACACTGTGGGGAGGGGTAACTTGAAGGTGCTAGTTTCACCATTGTGACTGTGTGGGGATGCTATTCAGATGCAGATCAAATGTTCTGGTGCTACTGGAGAAGGTTACAGTTTCAGTGAGATGCTCCTGGAAGCTGGCCCCTGGACACCTGCAGGCAAGTGCCTGCAGCTCCTCTTTAAACAACTCCAGATAACCAAGAAGGAAGGCAAAAGTCACGGGGAAGACAGTCTACTCAGTATGGGACCCTGATTCGTCTAACCACTTCTTTCTGCTTCTGTAATTTGCTTGGCTTAAGGCGGCACTAACTCCATTTTGGCTAGCTATAGATCAAGCAAGCCCTGGCATATAGCAGCCTTATAAGGTAAAAACAGAAACTTCTGGCCCCACAGATAACAGCGCATTCCAATGCCCTAAAGACAGCCCCTGCCAATAAGAATCCTCCCCGTACTCAGGGCATAGGACCATCCAATCATTTTAAAGGATGCTTGGCATGCACGTGGGCTTCTGTGAAACTTCCCTATAAAAGCCTACCCCACCCTAGATCGGGGCTCTCAGTACGGATCCGCTGCTTCTGTAAATGTGAGGGCCCGAGCTTAATCCAGAATAAAGGCTCTTTGCTGTTGCATACACTCCGGACTCCTTGGTGGTCATTGGGGGTTGTGAGATCTGGGCATAACACATAGCACCCCCAAATTGACCTTTTGTGACTTCCCGATGTCTTTCTGACCAAGGGTTCAGAGCAGGGGAAATAAGTCTGACCTGTCACGTGTGATCTGGCTGTTGAAAGAACTGAAGTTGCAGCTCAACTCCTCATGGCCCTTGTCAGAGCTCAGCAGCTGGGTGCCAGCAGCTGGGCACACAGTCCTGGCCCGGGGCCACATGGAAATCAGAGTGCTTGCCTGAGGGTTGCTTAGGAGGGGGCCTTTGGAAGATCACCAGCCAGATGTCCAGGCATGCTCAGGTGGTGGCACAGCTGTTACCTTGTCATCCTGTGACATGAAGCAGTGTGTCAGAGTGTCAGTCCTCAGTGGTCAGGGCACAGCCATTTGACCCAGTGTCAGAATGGACAGTCAGAACCCCAGTGAGGAGAGCTATACTCATGGGGAGCCCAGCTTTGCAGTGGAAGTTTTAGACATTCCCTTATTTTCTTGACTCTGTTCACTGAAACTACACATTCAGCGGCATGTGCTGCTTCTGTCAGGACCCCGGAAGGGATGGAAAGAAGAAGCTGGCTTGAGAAGATGCCTAGCATTGTTTTTATTTGTGGCTCCTTGCCTCCTGCAAGATAATAAATAAGTAAATAAATTAATAAATAATAAATAATAAATAGGATGTGAGCTAATCAATCCTTCCTGTAAGGGAGGAGAAGCTTAGAATACTCAAAAACAGTACTTAACCAGGTGTGATGGTACATGCCTTTGATCCCAGCACTTGGGAGGCAGAGGCAGGTGAATCTCTGTGAGACTGAGGCGAGCCTGGATTATATAGCAAGTGCCAGACCAGCTGGGGCTACAGGGCTATAAGGATACCTTGTCTCAAAAAGACAAAACAAAACAAAAACCCAAAATTGGCATTTAATGGGTCTTCACAAATTTCTAAAAACACAAACCAAGATTTGATCAGCAGGAACTCATAGGAAAATTAAAATGAATTTTGGCATTATTTTCAACACTCTTTGAGAAAATCTCTTACCTGCACCTGTACTAAAATATTCTCATTTTTTGATTAACTCAGCAGTCGAAGGGCTTTTAGAAGACCCCAGGCTTAGTGATGGTGGAGCTAGAACTGGACCCCTCTCTGTTGTTTCCACGCCAGCCTGTTTGCTGTTCCTGTTTTTGAACACTCAGTTCTGGTAGGGGCCACTTGGGTGGTAGCCACATGTTTGGACATTGACTCATGTGCAGGGTCCAGCTAGCAAGTAGCATGCAAGGCCTCCAGCTCTGGGCACTCAAGTCACAGTTGTGCCCAAGAACAGGGCTGCACCTTCCTTTATATCCCTGGCTCACCAACACCTTGAACAAACACACCCAATAAATACTTCCTGAGTTCATTTATTACAGTATCATTTCTTTTAGTAGATTATTAAAGACAGGGAGAGTCTTGCTCCCGCCATCACCATATGACCCATCAAGGGGGAATATTATAGTGGTTGTTTTGATGTTCTTATGAAGAGTTCAGTAACCTTGACATCTTGGTTCTGTACGTTGTAGCCTTGAGACTTCAGGCTAGTTCCTGAGCCTTAGTTTTATTCTAAGATAGAAGACACGGCACTATTGTGTGGGTTAAAGGATGTCTTGATGTTTAGCATATACCTAGCATTTGTTTCCCACCATGGACTTGAATCATTTTGGACAGCAAGCCTGCTACCTGGGGCCTGCCATAGTGATGCCTGTAAATCTAGCACTGGGGAAATGGAAACAGGAAGACCAGAAGTTGAAGTCATCATTAGCTACATAGTGGATTTAGGGTTGGCTAGGGCATATGAGTTCTGTCTTAAAAAAAAAATTGGTCCCCACTTAAAAAAAGAACAAGCCAGGGCTGGAGAGATGGCTCAGAGCTTAAGAGCACTGACTGCTCTTGCAAGAGGACACGGGTTCGATTCCCAGCACCCACATGGTGGCTACAAACCATCCTTAACTCCAGTTCCAGGGGAATCCGAAGCCCTCTTCTGACCTCCGAGGCACTGCATGACACAGGTGCACTCACATACTGCAGGCAATACACTCATACACAAAATAAAAATAATAAGAAAGGAAAAAAAAAAAAAGAACAAGCCACCTTCCTTACCCTAGGCTTATGGTACTCCTGTAATGTAGGGCCTCAGGACATTCCTGACAGATATCCCTTGGGGATGTCCACATTCCATAGCACATGACTCACTCTCAAATAGGAGAAATAGGAGACACCCTCCCCACTTCAACCATGTGAATGTTTATTGTGGATGTGTGAATTCCAAAGGTACTAAAATAATTATCATCTATTGTCCCCTTTTAAAAGGACTGTCCTGTTGACAAATCAGAAAAATAGAAATGATATTTAATAATTAAAGGAACGTTTTGTTAACCTCGAATAATGGATTGAAAACATAAAATTCCATTGGTAATTTCATGTGGTCGATCCAAATACCACACATTTTCCCTTTTATCCTTTTTCTGTACCCTAACTTACTCAGCCTACCTTAATGCTTATAGCATTTGGATTCATTTATCTTTAATTATTTTTGAGTTATAATTACTTGTATGTGCTCCTTGTATCTACTTTAGTTCTTGGCATAACACAATGATTAAGTAACATTAGCTCCATTGACAGAGGCAGAAAAGGCGATCTGAGGAGTTTCCCAAGGTCATGGCCAAAGAGTAGCCAAGCCACTGAACTAGGGTGTTCTGACCCTCGTGTTTAGCACTTTTCCTATTACATTCCAGCTGTTTTCCTGTCATCCATCAGCTGTGGTATCACAACACCTGTTTCTTTTCCCGTGTCCCAGGCTAGCCTCAAACTCAAGATATAGCTGAAGGATGGTCTTGAACCCCTGGTCCTCCTGCCTCTACCTCTCAAATGCTGGCATTACAGGCGTGTATCGCCACACTTTGTTTATGAGATAGTGGGGGTGGTGCATGCTAGTCAGGCACTCTACCAACTGAGCCATGTCCCCAGCCCCACTCTTTCTGTTTGCTGAGAATCAAACCCGTGACGTCACACAGGTCAGGCAAATGCTCTATCTCTGAGCTACACTCCAGCTCAGAATGCTTGTAGAGCTGAGTTAGTCTCTGTTTGTGCTGTCGCTGGCTCTCATTTCTTGTTTGGAGCCATTTGTACACCCAAGGCTATCCCACGCTGCCTTATCTTACTTTCTCCTGAAAAGGAGAAGACTTTGGGGTTTGCGTCTGCTTCCCTTCCAATTTTCCCAGTTTTGGCCCAGACGTTTTGAGTCTGATAGGTTATTATCTCAGAACTAGAAAGGTCATTTGCACTTTCCTTGGCACAGCTGGTTGGCCATCCGTGTGGGTAGAGTGCTTGTAGCCTCAGTTGTAATAAAAATTTTAATTATTCATCAGCACGGTCGCTGTTAGACAAATGCCCAGTGATTATTCATCCATAGCTAAGTAATCTCCTGCTCTGCTCTGGCGCTAGGACAGGCAGCCCTTCCAGAACTGGCAGGGGGCATGGTGAAGGCCACTTTGTGTGTTGCTTTCAGCCAGGACAGCTGAGGAAAGCCTGCGCTCTCTTACCTGACCCTCTTCCTCCCTGTCCAACTCCCAGCCTGGAGTTAGGAAAGCAAGTTCCAGCCTTGACAGTCACAGCCGCAGCTGTGTGCACCTTGCAGGGCCTCTGGTTCACCTGGCAGAGGTTCCCTGGGCTAACAGCTCCATCGGGCCTTTTGCCAAAGGAAAGACAGACTTGCCAATGATACAGAGAGCGGCTCTTGATGACATCTCCTTTGTGGCTGCGTCTCCTTCCCAGCCCTGGCAGCCGCCCTGCCCTGACTCTTGCAGCTCACCTGGGTCCCTCGCAAGAGCAGCCAGTGAGCCGTCTCTCTAGCCCGTAAATAAAATATTTTTAAAACGTATACTTAAGGTACAACATCAAAAAACTTTGGGCTGGTGTTGCACTTTACAGTTCTTCTAACCAGAATTTGTTCTGGGAGCCCTGATGGGATTCCACAGAAGAAACTAGAAGAACCTGATGCTTTAAGAAGGATATTAGGGGGCTAGAGAGGTGGCTCAGTGGTTGAGTACACTGGCTGCTCTTGCAGAGGACCCGGATTTGATTCCCAGCACCCACATGGCGGTTAACAACCATCCTTAACTCCAGTTCCAGGGGAATCCCACACCCTCTTCTGACTTTCACAGGCATTGCACGACGTGGGTGCACGCATACACACGCATACACTCATACACATAAAAATAATAAATAAAATATTTTTTTTTTAAAGAGAAGGGTATTAGACAAGATACATGACAGAAGCCGCTTAAGGAACAAGTTTACTTGGGCTCATGGTTCAGGGGATAGAATCTGTCATGGTCGTGAAGACATGGTGGATGGTGGTTCTGTCTGTTGCAATGTGAACTTGGAGGTGGCTTGTTACATTTCATGGATCAAGGAGAGAGCTCCAGCCTGCAGCTGAGCTGACCTACAACTTCAAGCCTGGCGCAACAGACCCATGTCTACCAGTTAGGTCCTGTGTTCTAAAACGTGTACAATGTCCCAAAGCAGTACATTCAGTTTGAGACCAAGTATTCAAACACACGAGTCCATTATCTCCTCAGCCTGGAAGATCTGCACCACACACCCATGCACTCAATCTCCTTTTGGCTTAGCATTTCTGTCCCCCTCCCACCACTGTCTCACGTATGAGGTTTGCTCCTTGAAGGCAAAGGCCATGACCATACACAACATGTTCCTAGCAAGGAAAAATACGGGAGAAAGAGCTCAGGACTCGAAGCAGAAAGAATGTGAACTTTGAATTGGAAAACCTGTGTGAGTTCTGCAATACAATTTAAAATTGTGTGACGTGGGATTGGAGAGCTCGCTCAGTGATTAAGAACACTGGCTGCTCTTGCTGAGGATCCAGGTTTAATTTCCAGCACCCACATGGCAGCTAACAACCATTCATAACCCCAGTTTCAGGGGATCTGACACCGTTTTCTGACCTCTGCAGGCATTGCACACACATGATGGATTTACATATATGCAAACTATTCACACACATAAAATAAAAATAAATCCCAAAAATTTTTAATAAAATTATGTGACTTATCTGAGCCAGTACTTAATTAACTATAATATGGGAATAATGATTTGTTTTATCACATGATTCCAAAGACTCAATAAGAAATCATAAATGCCTGGGCACATGGTGGTGCACTCATGAGGCAGAGGCAGGCAGAGCTGTGAGATGGAGGCCAGCCTGGTCTACATAGTGAGTTTCAGGCCAGCTGAGGCTACAGGGAGACCCTGTTTCAAAAACAAACAACAAAAAAAGAAATCACAAATGAAGCATTTTATACTTTTCAACTGCTCCCAGATAGTAGTTGACAATATTATTAATAGATGCTTAATAAATGGTTCTTGCTCCTGTTACTTTCTCCATTCTTCCAGAGAAATCGCTCAGCTCTGTGGCTTGTCTGGCTCATCATCATAGTGGGTAACTCCTCCAATCCTCTGTCCCCTTAGCATACTAATTCGTTTGTCATTGCTGACAAATATCCATGCACATATTTGTATGTTTATGGTTTGTGTCCTAAACTTTAATGTATGACTTCTGGTTGAAGTATTAGAGTTTTTGAATCCTTAGTGGTTCACACAGTGTTCCAATTACAAATGAATAACACTTGACCCTAACCTGTCACCTGTTTTCTATGAGTACACCTGCCTTTTGCATTCCTAAGACAGGACTGACCCTACTGGAGCTGGAGCCAAATGTGGTACCCAGACTGGAACAGATTGATGTGCAAATACTTGGCAAAGTAATAATCTATTTGTAGATAAGCAGGGATTGGCTGCATCTCCAGGAGAGTTATGATCTGTCACTATTAACACTCATGAGTCACTAGCACCATGGGAGCCGAGTGATTCTTCTGCTAGGCTTGGAAGGCATATTGTGCTAAAAATGCCACTGTCCATCTTCTGAACAGTGTCTGCTCCACTGATGTCACAGAGTTTTAAATGAAATTCTTTCTTCAGGACCAAATGAACAGGGGTCCTATGTGATTCCTGGAGCCCCCATGTAGCTGAGGTTGGGGGTATCATGTTTTTCTTTCCATGACTTCAGAACAAACTATGTAATGATAGAAGTTAAGGAGGAAGATTAAAAAAAACAAACCAGTCCCCTCCACCCCCCAGTCTTGCTATGTAGCCCAGGCTGGCTTCAAATTTGCTATGTAGCCCAGGCTTTCTGTAAACTCTCGTGATCCTCCTGCCTCAGACTCCCAAATGCTAGAATTATAGGAGTGAGCTACTACACCTGGTTCTGTACTTCTACATTCAAAACCAGCTCTTTGACCTCATATTCTAGAAATGGAATCAGTGACGACTGGATGAGGGAGAGAGGAACGGAGTCTTCAGTCCAATGAGTTTTGGGCCAGAAAACTGAACTCTGCATTCTCATGCTCTGCGAATTTTATGGCTTTGTATTTTATGTTTAGGTCTACGGTTCATTTTGAGATATTTTTTTGTGTGTGTGACAGGTATAAAGCCTGTATTGAGATTCTTTTTATTTGAAATCTTTATTTATTCTTACTCATTGCATGTTGGGTGTCATTTGTCCTAGCACCATTTGTTGAAATGTTCCATCGTAAAATTTCTGTTTCTTTATCAAAGGCCAGTTGACTATGATAAAACAACATGACCAAGGCAATTTATAGAAGGAAGAGTTTTAGTTTACAGTTACAGAGGGGATAAGAGTCCATCATGGTAGGGGAGGCATGGCAGGAGGCAGCCAGAGTAGAAAGCTGAGAGCTTACCTCTTGGAGCCCACACAGGAAGCAGAGAAAACAAAGTTGAAACGGGGCAAGGCTATGAGCTCTCCAAGTCTGCCCCAGCCCCCTCCAGCAAGGTTGTTCCTCATAAACCTCCCAAACAGCACCACCAACCAGGACAAAGTGCTCAAATCCTTGGAGCCTATGGGGGACAGTCTCATTCAAACTATCACACTGGCCATTCCGTCCTGTCCTGTCCTGTCCTGTCCTGTCCTGTCGATCCGCTTGCCTGTCCTTGCACCAGCACCACACCATCTTGATTATTGTAGCTTTACAGTCAGTCATCAGCTTTTTTTTCTTTCAGTAGTGTGTGTGCTAGATAGCCTTGGTTGTCAATTTGATGCACCTGGGTAGAGGGACTTGCCTTCATTGGACTGGCCTGTGGCCATGCCTGAGGGGTATTTTCTTGATTATTGAGTGATGTGGGAGGGCCCAACTCAATGTGGGTGGTGCTACCCCTGGGACGGTGGTCCTGTATTGTATAAGAAAGCAGGCTGAACACCGGCCAGGGAACCACATCAGTAAGCAGTGTTCCTCCCTGGTCTGTACTCCAACTCTTGTCTCCAGGTTCCTGCCCAAGAGTTTCTACCTTTGCTCTCTGATGAATGGTGACCTGGCAGATGTAAGTCAAATGAACCTTTCCTCCTCAAGTTGGTATTAGAGTGTTTTGACACAGCAATTGAAAGCAAACTAGAACAGTGTGTGTTCAACTATTCTGAGATTTTTGCTTCTCTCTCTAAACTCTAGATCAGTTTGTCTACACACACACACACACACACACACACACACACACATACACACACACACACACACACACACACACATGGACACAGCTTGCTATTTCAGGGGTGGGTGAATTGTGTTTAATCTGTACATGAAGCTGGGAAAAATTGGCCTTATGACAATACTGAATCTTCCTATCAATGAACATGGAATTTTCTCCATTTATTTCACTTGTCTTTTGTATCTTTTATGAGAGTTTTGTAGTTTCCCCTTGAAGTCCTTGCATATGATTTACACTTCAGATTTGCAGGTGATAATGTAACTAGGTAATGTTTCAAACTCAGACTCTGCTTATTTATTGTGGGTGCACAGAAAGCCGTTGAGTTTTGTCTTATTTACGTCACCTGTGCTGTAACTGTTCCTTTATTCATTTTCAATCCTTTTGGGTTCTTTACAGAGGCATTGTCATCTGGGAATAGGGGCCTCCTTCTTTCCTCCCTCCCTCCCTCCCTCCCATCTTATTTCACTAGTTAGGACTTCTAGTATGATGTTGAAAGCAGAAAAAAGGACATCTTGCCACTTTCATAAATAAGGCTAATTTTTGGTATTTGCATTCTATCTTAGGTGTTGCTTAAAAAATCACGCTATGTTAATTGGTTTTATTCTTATTTCTTCTGAGTCATTGCTATTTGCCCTTTCTTAGCAATAATTTTCACTGATTTCTGATTTATACTTCCTTTCTTTACTTTTACAGAAAGAGGCAAATATATATGCTCATATTTAAATTTTCCTGCCATTCTTAAAAGATGGCTTGCTCCGTATACTCCATTACATCTGTTTTATCCACTTGACAATAGATCCTAGAACTATTTAAAATCAGTTCATATAGATCTTTCACATTCTTTTCATAGCTGTGTAGTATTCTGCTTTGTGTATTGTTTAATTCAACCAGACTCTTTTGAATAGACTTGTGAAGATTTCCAGTGTTTTGTTAGTACAAGAAACTTTGCAGTTGACTAACTCTATACATCCATATTGCTTTGTATTGTAAAAGTATATCTTTATGGTAAATTCCTTTTATTTACTTATTTATTTTATGTGTATGACTGTATTGCCTGCATGCGTTTAAGTGCATCCCTGCTGTGCAGTGCCCACAGAGGTCAGAAGAGGGTGACGGATCCCCTGGAACTGGAGTTACAGATGGTTGTTAGCAGCCATATGGGTGCTAGGAATCAAACCTGGGTCCTCTGCAAGAACAATCAGTGCTTGTAACCGCTGATTCATCTCTCCAGACCTTATGGTAAATTCTTTTTTTTTTTTTTTTTTTTTTTTTAACAGGGTCTCCCTGTAGCCCCATCTGGCCTGGAACTCACTATGTAGACCAGACTGGCCTCAAACTCACAGAGATCCACCTGCCTCTGCCTCACAAGTGCTGGGATTAAAGGCACGTGCCACCATGCCCAACTCCCTATGAAAAACTCTTAAAAGCATGCTTGCTAGTTAAAGAATAGAGGCATGTACTGCTTTATTGGACATTTGTGAAAGTTTTCTCTATGTTTTTCACACTCCAGTCAGCAAAACAGAAGATCAGTTTTCCCACAGTCTCATCAACTAAGTATGTTCTCAAGTATTAAACTTTTGCTGTCATGGTAGGCAAGAAATAGCATCTCAATGTGGATTTATTTCAAACTCCTCTGTCCTTAGGAATATTGAACAGATGTCTGAGTAGTAAGGCACACCTTGGTTTCTTGACTAGTGAAATAGCCTCTTGACTGGGTTTCCTGACTATTTTAATATTCTGAAAATGTACCAGGGAATTCTTTCTGATAGAAGCAGTATGACTATTGAAGCACGCTTGGTAAAAGTCATTCAGTCATGGCGTTGTTTTTAGAAACAATTGTTTTAAAGTACTAGGATGATGCATAATACACTTGGTCATCAATTCCTTGCCCTCCTCGGCTCTGCTTTCTCATCTCTGTGCATCCCTGGTCCACTCACCCCAAATGTGTCTTCAAGCCTTTATGATTTCTTGGGATTATTTTCCCTTTCCTTCCTTTCCCTTTTCCTTGCTCACCCCTTTGAGTTCCTATAGGACTTTGCAACACTGACCCCACAGCGGTAGTCACCAGTGTGTGCTATAATTATTTTAAAAGCCATTGTTCTTCCTCTTTGAACCCAAGACTTATTTTAGAAATCTGGCCCCAATTCCAAGTTCTGCACCTATTTACATAGTGGGTGCTAAATGAAGTTGATTTAAATTATTTATTTATTTATTTAATGTGTATGTGTGTATTGCCTGCATGTACGTAAGTGCACCCATGTCATGCAATGCCTGAGAAGGTCAGAAGAGGCTGTCGGTCCCCTGGGACTGGAGTTACGGACAGTTGTCAGCTGCTATGTGGGTGCTGGGATTCGGACCCAGGTCTTCTGCAAGAACAACCAGTGTTCTTAACTGCTGAGCCACCTCTCCAGCCCCTAATGAAGTTGATTTAGTGAGCAAATAAATGACAAGTGAGATTTTACCCTTCTCGGCTTTCACTAATAGAAGATTCGATATTTTCTTTCTTTCCTCTGGGCTTTATTTTTCAAAGATGCTAATGTACACATTTAGCAGCTTAGCGGGTATGACTGGGTTTATGAGAGTTTTACAGCAGACTACTGCCGACTCAGATTTTGGGCAAATATCCTTCAGCAAGTGGCAGATCATCCAGTATTGACTCATAGAGGAATCCTGTGATCCTTTCTCATCAAGGCAGGATTTAGGCTTCTGCTCTATTGTGAGAGGGACGAGAAGATTGTGTGGTTATAGACCTCAGCAGCCCCTCAGTGACCATTCTTTTCAAAGATGTATCCAGTAGTGAAGATCTAGGCACCATGGTTTTGAACAGGACAGGAAATGGAGGTGACAGGGATTAAATTTTAAGGTGACAAAGTGGATGGATGTTTCTACTTGCTTTGTCACCAGCATTCTCTAACTGACCACAGATACTTTTGATGAGGGCCATAGTATATATGAGACTAGAACGTATGCAGAGCACAGGGGAGGGCACCTCAGCTGCTTCTCTCTGTCATCTGGCTTCTTGCCCCTTGCATCACTTCCTAGTCACCAAAACTTGGAACTGCTAAGCTGTTCTGGCACACACACTATTCACAATCTGATTTGTGGGCTGGGGAGATGGGAAAGAGGGCTAAGCAGCTAAAAGCACTTACTGCTTTTGCACAGGACCCCATTTTCCATCAAGATAGAGCTCCTCTTACCTGAGGAATATTTGGGAGCCACAGGGTTCTTTTTCAATGTCTACTTTTGTTGAATTTCTGTGTATTTCATTCAATACATCTTAATCACATTTAGTTAGAACCCCCCTTATTTGCACCCCCTATAACTCATCCACAGGACTTCATGCATTCTGTCATAGATGTTAAGGCCTGTTGAGTCAAGTTTGTGTCCCCAGATAGCCCTCAGTGAGAGTTCATCCACTGGAGCATGCTAACGTCATTCCCTTAGAAAATCATTTCTCTTTCATCCAGCAGTGATCAGCTGCCAATAATTCCTCAGCTAAGGTTGGGGGCTTCTTACCCATTTCCCCAGTTCTGTGCTGGTTTTGGTTTTCATGGGTCTTGTGCATGTTGTCACCATGAACTGTAAGTTCATATGAGCAAGTTCTCAGAAGCCTGGGAGATTGTTTCCTTATGGTCAGGTACCACCCCTGGGAACCACAATTTTTAAACAGTACCTTTTTCCCCTGAGTTGGTTGTATGTGTTTGCTGTTCTCTCTGCATTATGAATTGATGAACTGTTAGCAGTCTGCCGTGCTGTCAGTGCTGGTTCCATGTTAGGCAACTACTGTTGTCCCCCATCTCTAATCCTCAGAAGGCTCTGTTGTGCTTTGCTTACTCTGAAGAACATCACAAGATGGAAAACTGCCTAGAGAGATGTGGATGATATGTGCATATTCCCTTTGGAATGCAATTAACTCAAGCAGGTACCGTGCGGGATCTGAGAGGTGGTGTATGGTCCTTGCCTTTGTGAGGAAAATAAAGGCAGTGACTAGACAAAAGAGGGCAAACCATGAGCACTGGTTCGAGATGGTGTTTCTGGGGCGGGGTGCGTATCTATGCTGAGCCTTGTAAGACAAGATAGCCAGAGTACCCCCTCTCAGAGAAAAGCACCATCTCTCACTGTGTGCTCTATCAAGGATGATTTATGAATGCACAATCATGGATTTAGCCTTTTGATAGGGATTTAATACAATTGGTTTCATAACGAGCACAGTGTTTTGTGCTTTGATTTTTGTTCATTGAACAACATATCCTTATACATAATGAGTTGTTCATAGAAAACAGAGGACAGTCGTCTTCAGCAGAGCAGTCCCATGTCTCTGTTAGAGCTATAATCTCAGATGCTGAAAACAGGCTACAATTGACATTAAATACATTGGTGTACTGTTCTAAAATTGAAACAAAGAATGTGTCTTGAGTGTTCTACAACTATACATATAGAACCTCTATTTTTATAACTGCATAACATTTTAGTATATAAATACATGATTTAAAGAACTAGCTCTATATGGATGGACATTTACATGATTTTCCTTTTTTTAATAAAAATGTTTTACCTGCTCATGTGACATTTCTAATTTTGGTGATATGGGCAAGTTGCTGTCCATGGAGGTTATTTCCATTTTCTCTCCTGATAGAAATACCCAATTTTTGTCAAACTTCACTTTACTTCTCAAGTAAGTCAATAAAAATGATATATTACCATAGTTTTAATAATTTTATTTTATAATGAGTAGGGTGAGCATCTGGAGGCTGGGGATGTAGGTCAGTGGAAAGTGTGCTCAGCCTGCCGGCGCTCTAGGTTAAATCCTCAGCACTAAACAAAGAACCATCTTCATTTCGTCTTTAATCAGTACTCTATCCCTTGTCCATTTTCCTACTGTAATATGGTCTTTTAAGCCTTTTGAGCTCTTCTAATAGTAAAGATATTAAACCTCAGCTACAGTGCAAATTTCAAATGGCTCTTTTTTCCTTTTTGGTGTTCTTTTAAAAAATTTTTAAGCATTTGATGTTGTTAAATTGTTCATTTCTTTAAATTTTCTGAACTTCATGCTATTCTGAGTGTTTGGGATAATTGCAGATGTTTACAACTGTGAGAAACCAGAAATGTAAACACAGTGGTTCAAGTAAATAAGATTTGCTTTTCATGTCCTCCTGATGAGAAGTCAGAGACAGGTAGTTGCTAGAACTGTATCACCTGTTCAGCAACGGCAGGGCTGATGTCTCCTAATCTACTTCTTTTTCTTTCCCTTCTGGTCCTGAGATTATTTCTAGCCTTTCAAGGGAAATGGTGTACCAATGTCTGTGTGTATGTGTGTGTGTGTGTGTGTGTGTGTGTTCATTTCTATGGGAAAAGAAAACAAATCAGATTTCCACTAATGTCTTATTGACCCAGTCCAAGCTGCATAGACACCTCAGCTGCAAGGGAGGGTAGGTAAGTGAACCAGACTGCCACTGTGACCCATCTTTTGGGATTAGGCCTCTTGTGACCCTGAGAAGAATTCCATTTCACTGGGAAGAAGACTGAAATGGGTAATGTGTAAGACAGACCAGCAGCTCACAGAGCCTGGCAAAGGAAAAAGGGCTTTTGCCTTTACAAAATGAACACAGCTCCCTGTGTGAGAGAGTGCTCTTTAGCAGCATTTCATAGTTGTATTGCATTTTTTTCTCTTACATGTTTTATCTTCTTATTCTATTATAAATGGGATCTTCTGCCATTACAAAGTCTAAGCAGATACGGTTTCTCTACAAAGACTCTTTACTCCTCAGCGTTAATTTTTGATTTAGACATCTCTTTTGTATCATTTTAAATGTTTTAGTGGATTTTTTGTGGTTCTCTAGGCAAAAATCTTAGCATCAGCACAGATTATACTTTTCATGTGTTTCTTCTTTTTAATCAATCGATTTGAATGATGATTCCAGAAAAACACCAAACAGAAATAGAAATAGTAATAATAGTCTTATATCATTTGTGATCTAAAACAGATATGTATTTTAAATGCATTGTTATTATTATTACAGTGCTGGGAATTGAACCTACAGCCTTGTGCATGCTGGGCAAGTTTCTTACCACTGAACTATATTCACACCCCTTTGAAACAGTCTCACTAAGTTTTGTAGGCTGTGCTTGGACTTGATTTTTAGCCCAGGCAGGCCTTGAATTTGTGATCCTCTTATTTTAGCCTCCCAAGTAGCTAGGACTACAGGTGTGGCCACTAGAGCTGGCTTCCTTTGCACACATGTGCATGCATCTGTGTGTGTGTGTGTGTGTGTGTGTGTGTGTGTGTGTTTTACAATCAAGAAAGTATTCATTTCCACTGAGGTTTTTTAACTTTTTATTTATTATTTTTATTTTATGTGTATGTGTGTATTGTCTGCATGTAGGTAAGTGCACCCGTGTCATGCAATGCCTGCAGAGGTCGGAAGAGACTGTCAGATCCCCTGGGATTGGAGTTACAGACAGTTGTTAGCTGCCATGTGGGTGCTGGGATTCGAACCCAGGTCTTCTGCAAGAACAGTGTTCTTAACTGCTGAGCCATCTCTCCAGCCCTCCACTCAGTTTTTGACAGATGCCTTTTTAAAAGTCTTACTTTGAAAAATAAAATTGATGTGAATTCTTGCCTTTTCAATCTATTGACCAGATGAGGGTATGATTATTAAGTTTACTAAACTGGAAATATTTTCAGAATGAAGCATTTTGCAGTGAAGCACATTTTTATTTACTGGCAAACAAGACCCATTTCTGTTTTCTATAATGCCAGACTACTCCATCAGTCTGAATTACTGCTCATAACTGAGGGATTATTTCAACCTGTGTTTTCTGAAATGACCCCATATTTTTCCTGCACCACTCAACATGTTCCTGGAAGAGAATACATCTTTAAAAAACTGTTTCCATTCGTGTGTTCTGGTCAGCATCTTTGAGATGCATAGAGTCTTTGGCAGAAGCACGTTTTTGATGTGAAAAACAGTAAAAGCTCCTGGTTTAGTATTAACGAAGGAGAAGAATGTAGATGGTGTGTTAGGGGTGGGGACATGTCTTTGTTTCTGGGAAGGGCTAATGTAGGCACAGTAAGACTGAAGAAGACCAAAGTCAACTATTGGTTTTAAGTCTGTCTAGTCAGTGTTACTATTGTTACCTTAGTATTTATAAAGAGATTAAATTCAAGATAAACTACCCCTGCCTTGGCTGTATTTTGGAGTTTGAGAGGCTGACTTGGTGATGAGTGTCTGTGTGTGTGTGTGTGTGTGTGTGTGTGTGTGTGTGTACACCAGTTTCTATTTCCTGAGTAATTTTATAATGGACTTGAAATAAACAGAAATAGCAAAAGATGGAGAATGAATGAGTGACCGTGCACAGCTATCAAAGATGCCAGAGACGGACCCCAGAGAGTAAGGGGTAAGAATCAGAAAGACGATCCGCCACTCTTTAGCATAGCCTGACCTCCCCAGGGAGTCCCGAGGATGTTACAGTATGGTCTAATTACCTCTCCCAGCAACTCTGGGCCATAGGCAACAAATAGAAAGGAAGCTCTGGTTTGGGATAGTTCAGTGCAGGAGGGGAAACAATGGGAACCCTGTTGCAGCAGTCTCCAGACACCACAGGATGGAAACTCCAGCCTGCTCTGAGTTCCTCCAGGTGAGGGGCCACTGGCTAGGATTCCTTCTGCCGCCTTTGTCAGCTTCAATTTCTCCGTTGTTGAGAAAAAGTGAATCCCACACTCCTTTATGTCACAACTGACAATAGTGGCCTTGTGAATTCAGCTATCCCTCCAGTACCTGCTGTTGAAGGTGAAAAGGGATAAGCCAGAAACCAGACCCATTGAGCTGGGCTTGGCTGCAAATCAGTGACCCCAGGCAAACAAGCCTTATCAACTTTCATGAGATCAATTCTAATCCCTGAACTGGATAATTTTCCCAAGCTGCAGTCATCCCCACACCTCTAGATGCAGAGAAAGGTTGAAAAAAGTAAACTACAGGTGATTGGGTTGGGGTTTGAGGAAGAAGGTGTCATAGATAGATTCAACATCTTATAATTGTTAGTAGTGACATCTGTTAGACAGTTTTAAAAGACCTGAAGGAGCTCAAGTTGCTTTTTTTGTGATGGTGAAGTGAGAGAAAGAAAGCGGACAGGAAAAGGAAAAGTTCTAAGAAACTGAAGCGATACAGTGGTATTAATGCTTATTACAGTTGTCATTAATTCTCTCAGGACAGTACCTCACATTTTGAGGTAAGGATCCAGGATTCTGTGGCCACTCATTATCACACCTCTGAATCCAGAGTGTCCATGGGTTAGTAATTCATGAAGGGGTATTAAGTTCTTCTTAGGAACTTTGAGAGCATGTACCTTAAAACTGATTCTAAAATAAGACTCCCTCGGAAGCCTCCATTGATGCCTGCTTCATCAGATGGTGTCATCTATGGAGAGAGGCAGAAGAAGCTGAAGGTGACAGAGAGTGCAGAGTTTGTAGGAGGAGAATTACCAAAGGATGAGGCAACCCGGGGTCACCTCAAGTAGAGATGAAGAATAATATGCATATGTCCGAGTCATCAAAAATGTAAAAATGAACAAAATATCAAAATATCCCAAGACCTGTCTAGTCAAGCAATTACAAACTGGTAAAGCTTCTATCCAAAAAGCTTTAATCAAAATTAAAAAGTCAAGCTGGGCATGTTGGTATATGCCTGTAATCACAGCACTCCCGCCAGGAGGATTGCAAATTCAAGACCAGCCTGGGCTACATATGTAAGACTCTCTCAAACGCCCTAAAACAAACAAACAAAAAATCATCCAATCAACATAATATTGAAAGAAAAGAACGAAGCTGCCATTAACTGGTCTCAAGATTTACTACAAAGCTACAGTAATCAAGGACCGGGTGAGGCTGACTAGAGAGTAGATCGATGGGCAGAACACAGAGCCCAGAATAGACCAATAACCAATTTGAACAATAGACCCATGCAAAAATATTGATTGGTCTTTGGGACAGAAAATAAAAGGGATAACGGATTATTTTTTCCCCAACAAATGACTCTGGAACAACTAGACATCCATAATTTAAAAAAGGGGGTGCTGGAGAGATGGCTCAGCGGTTAAGAGCACTGACTGCTCTTACAGAAGACTGGGGTTTGAATCCCAACACCCACATGGCAGCTAATAGCCATTTGTAACTTTAGTTCCAGGGGATGTGACACCCTCTTCTGTCCCCTGGGCACTACATGACATGGGTGCACTTACATACAGGCAGGCATAACACTCATACACATAAGATAAGAATAAATTTAAAGAAAAGTTTTTTTTTAAAAAGGGAAGCAAAGGATCCTTGCCAAAAATTAACTCAAGACAAATCACAGGCCTAAATCTAAAATTCGAAACTATGAAACTCCTACAACATAAGAGAAAGTCTAGATGGCCTTGGAGTTTATTTAATACAACCTATGAAAGAATGATACCTTGGACTTGATCAAAATGAAATCCTTCTGCTCTGAGACACTGTCAAGAGATGACAAGACGTAGAGTGTAAGTGTTTGCAAAGGACACATACAATGCAGCTGTAGGGAAACAAAAACCTGATGGTAAGTAAGCAACAACTCCAGTCTCTCTCTAAGAAAACAGATACATATGCAAAGAGATGCTCAGCATCATCCACTATCAAGGGAAGGATGCATGAAAACACCACCAAATAGAAGACAATACAGTATCCAGTGCTGAGGGGGATGGAAGCAGTGAGATTCCTCATTGGTTGCTTGTGGAAACACAGAATGGTACAGCCACTTCGGAAGATGGCTTACCGGCTCCACATCTAACTAAAGGCACTCTCACCATATGATCCAGCAATTATACTCCTTAGTATTTACCCCAAAGAAATGAAAACACAGGCACACAAAACGTGCACATGGAAGTTGACCACAGCTTTATACAGAGTTGCAGAAACTCAGAAGCAACTAAGCTAAACTTTAGTGGATGAATGAATAAGCAAATTGTGGAGTATCTGGACACCAAAATATTATTCAGTCCGAAAGGAAATGAACTATCAAGTCATGAAAAGACATGGACGAAACCAGTCAAAGTGACTCCGTGAATAGCAATAAGAAAACTCTACATACTGTAGTTCTAACTCCATGACACTCTGGAAAGGGCTAGCTACAGTCACAGCAAAAGGGTCAGAGGCTGTTGGATGGGGGGCCAGCAGGGGAGATGAACAGGTGGAATGCAAATGATTTCTAACCCAGGGGTCTCTCCCATGGGCACAATATTAGTGGAGGCAGGACATTGAACATTTGTCAAAGCCTGTTGGATGCATACCAATAGTTGTGAGTGTAATGTAAGCTGTGGACTTTGGATATAGTGATGTGACATGCAGGTTCACAGTTTTTTGGTTTTTTTAAATTTTATTTTATGTGTGTGAGTGTATTGCCTGAATGTAGGTAAGTGTACCCATGTTGTACAATGCCCACAAAGGACAGTAGAGGCTGTCGGATCTCCTGGAACTGGAGTTATGGACAGTTGCTAGTTGCCATGTGGGTGCTGGGATTCAAACCCAGGTTTTCTGCAAGACCAATCAGTGCTCTTAACCGCTGAGCCATCTTTCCAGCCCCTAGGTTCATAGTTTGTAACAAATGAGCCACTTTGGTGGAGGATGCTGATACTAGGTCTCTGGGTGTTCAAGACAGGGGTGTGGAGGTGTGTGTAGGAAATCTCAGCACCTTTTACTCAATTTTTCTCTGTACCTAAAACCACCCTAAAAATAAAGTCACTAATTCCCCTCTCCCAAGTCACTCAGGAATTAGAATAGTAATTCAATCTCCTGAAATTTTATAAATCCATCAATATGCTCAAAAACGAATTATTTCTTTATGGAGTGCAACCTTGAATTCTAAATCACTGAATTCCTAAAATACTATGAAACAGAACCCTTTTGGAGATTTTTTTTTAACTTTAAAAAAAAATGTATTGAGAATTTCATACATGCATGTATATAAGGTGTTTTGGTCAAATCCATGCCCACTCCCTCCCCTCCAGCTCCTCCCGTATCTCCCCATCACTTTTTCCTGAACAACTTCGCATACTCTTTTTTTTTTTTAATGGAGCTTTTTGCTGCTCTAACATTCCCCCCTCTGAAGAGGTAACCCTAAAATCTTTTAGGGATTAGGTAAGAGCGCCCAAATACTTTTGACATTTTCACTTTTGGAGAATTTATAAAATCAATAGGTCTGGTACCTTTTCACAGGCCTCCTTTTTAATAAAAAAAAAATCATAATGAACACATAATAATTGTATCTATTAATGGAGTTCAGTGTGATAATTTGATACAGATTTATAATGTGTGATGTTCAAACCAGGGTAATTAAAATTTTCGCTTATTTGTTTGGGGAACTTTCAAACTCTCCTGTCTTAGTTCTATATAAAATACATGAAAAATATTCACATATTGTAATCATCCTACTGTGTGTAGAGCACTGGAACTTATTTACGCGAACTCACTGTATGTTGGTGCCTTCAGTTCAGTCTTTCCCTAGCCACTCTCCCCACCACTGTTCCCCTCTCTACTCCTCTGAAATCAGTGCTTTAAGCGTCCACATATGAGTAAGAGCGTGCAGCATGCAGCTCTCTGGGTCTGGCTTCCTTTCCTTCATCCAATGTCCTCCAGCTTGTTCATGTTGCTTCAGATACTGGAATTTCATTCTTCTTTGTGACTGAAAAATATTCCACTACGTAGAAGTACCATATTTTCTTTATCAATTCACCACCCAGTGATGGACACCTTAATGGATTACATGTTAGTTATTATAAATATGAATTATTTTATTGTTGATGGTGGTGGTGGTGGTGGGTGGTGGTGGTGGTGTGTGTGTGTGTGTGTGTGTGTGTGTATGTCTGCAGGTCAGAGGTCAACATTTGGGATCTTCCTTTGTTTAAGGTCTCTAAATCTGGAGCTTGCTGTTTTGGTTGGTCTGGCTAGTCATCAAGCCCCTGGGCTCCACCCATCTCTCTGCCTTCTCAACTCTGGGATTACAGAAGTATACTGCCACACCTACGTTTTACATGGGTGCTGGGCATTTGAACTCAGGTCCTCATACTTATACAACAACGACTTTATTCAATGAGCCATGCCCCCTGGAAATAAGTAATTCTTGACCCTCTTCCAGGAGGATATTTTGCAGTTTCAGAGCAGTTAGAGAAGAATTTCATCCATCAGCTGCAGTCCTGCCTTCCTGGGGCGAAGCAAATGAGGTGGGATGGGGAGCAGCTGCTCAGAACCCACATAATCACCCTGAAAAAACAATATGTTCCCTGAAATAAGTGGATGCTGAGTCAGTCACTATCAGGAAATATGGGGGCTAATTGTGGTTTGGAATTTTGTTTCTGGGTGTGATATAAGAAAGATCTTCTCTCTGGCTGGTGTGCTTTCCTAGAGGACCCAGTGCATTAGAAGAACCATAAGAAAAGGTTGGTCACTTCCTGTGAAGTGCTGCATACCTGTGGCAGCCAACTGGAGGGAGAGTAGAATGCCTTAACCACACTGTATGCCCCACTTTATTACTATTACCCTACTACAGAATTGACTATAGTTGAATGAATATAGAACTATGTTTGGAGAACTTGCAGAGCATTTATACACATCTGAAAACTGAAACAGATAACTTTTTTTTTTTAAAACAACTGTTAGTCTTGCAATGCAACACAGGTTGACCTCAAACTCGAGATTCCCCTGCCTGATTCAGCCTACTGAGTGCTGAGATACAGGCATGTGCCACCCATGATCAGATAATGGGTTTTTTTTGGAGAGAAGAAGTCTGGTTCTATGCTTAGATGCCACCTGTTCAACTCTGAATGTTGAACACCCAAAAAATCAAATGTTAGGCATTGTCATTGCATTTTCTGTTGCTATAACAGAATACCCAAGACTGAGTAGTTCTTAACGAAAAGAGGTTTGTTTAGTTCATTGTTCTGGAGGCTGAGAAGTTCAAGATTGGGTAGTACATCTACCTCATGTTGCATCATGACGTGGTGGGAGGAGAGAAGGGCAAGGGGGTGCATGCAGCAGAAACATGAGGGTGACCTTGCTTTAGAACAACCTGCTTTAGTGGTAACTCCCATACAAACAAGAACTCATTGACCACCACAGACAGAATTGATTCATTCACAAGGGCTCTACCTCTGTGATCAAGGCCCGACCTACTAACCCTTCCTCATTGAAGAATTAAGTGTCCATGTGGATTTTGGTGGGGGCAACCATTGCAGAGCCTGGCTGTGGACTATATGAATTGACTTAATTATATTCACCTAGACAGACCAGGGAATGACCTTAAAGAGATATCCCTTAAGAGAAATCTGTTTACATAGCTTCATTCAATCTAATGAATATTTATTAAGTCACTAAGAGCAGGTCTGAGACTTAATGAGATTCTTTTGCTGTGTTGGATCTGAGCAGCTAAGATTCATAAAAGGAAGAGATTATTTATAGGCTACTAGAAAGGGATAGAAGGAAAGTCCAACTTTATTTTGGAATAAATAAAATTAAGCTCTTCACTGATACGTGTCCCTTAAAGTATACTGAAATCTAGTTGATTTAATACATGATGTACAACTCATTGGGATTTTATATCAGCAGTACGATTTCCCATCTCCCTACCACATACTCCTGAAAGAACATTAGAAATAAGTAAAACTTGTTATTGTATGAACAGAAAAAAGGGCTGAGCTCCTGGTACTCTGCAAGCACTGAAACTGACATCATTTCTTCTCTAACTGCTGAAGGAATGAGCAAGTGTCAGTCTTTTGAATAGAAGGTCCCCAGCCAGCAGGTGGTCAGCTCTGACCCTAAGTCTCTTCTCTAAGAAGGATGATAGGAATACCCAAGATGAGACGGTGGGCTGAGGGCAGGGAAGGAGTGGAGTAGCTTCCAAAGCAATATGTACCTGTTTATAAATATGTTTAAGGACAGTTTTCTCCTGTAGCATAAAGTCTGAAAACAGGACTTCTCCATGACTGTAACTGTTGCCCGTCACAAGCCTGTTTGCATCTCACTTGGGTGCAAAGCAAGAAGGAATTGTTCTTTCAGTATTCAAAGATGCTTTGGGCTATTTCCTATCTACCAGAGCCAATGTAAGTATCATTTTCTGGATTGGGGGTTTTGTATGTATTTAATGAATGAGATCACTCCATCTTCCATCCTCATGTGGTTTGGTATTGAGTCACATTAGCCTTGTAAATGTGTTAGGAAAGTTATTTCTTTTTCTGTTTTCTGGACAAATTTGATGTAATTTGATTTTATGTTCTTTGAAGGTTTGGGGAACTCTTCCACATTTAATCCTAGCTTCCTTCTCTCTGAGCTCCATCAAGCCTGACTTGAGTTCAGTCCTTTGAAGACTCTCAAGCTCTTTCTTCCCTCAATCTCTTTGCATATAGTTGTCCTTGACCTCCCTTTTCCCTTACCTTACACAAGCTCTTCCTAAGGGCAAAGGTCTTCTCTGGTCACCTTGAGGCAGCCTCTGACTCTATCTCAGGTTCATGAGTGCTTTCTGAATAATTGATATGGTTAGATATGTCCCTCAAATCGTCCTGTGTTAAAGGTGTAATCCGCAGCCCACGGTGCTCTTGGGAAGTGGTAAAACCTATAAGAAGTGGGGTCTCTTACTGGGAGGCTTTCTGGTCATGGGAGTTGTGTCCTCAAGAGGGCTTTTGACAGCCTGTTGCTTCTGCCACACGTTCTTGTGATGAGATGCTTCTCACCATTGGCAGCCTTGTGTTTTATCTGAAATGTTGAGTCCTTTTACATTTAATCTACTTTTTAATTTAGTTGCATTTAGGTTTACATTATTATTAACTATTTGTCCCACTGTACTTCTCCCTCTTACTCCATTCCTGGCTTCTTTAGGATGAACTGAATGTTTGTCCCATTTATATGTATTTGTTACCCTTTTGTGTTTTGATTGCTTAAACATTGCAGTGTGTGTCCCTAAGTTTTCAGAGTCATCAAGTTAATATAGTGTTAATTCATGCAAAAAAGAAGAACCTGGTAACCATATAAAACTATTGACCACCTTCTCCTCCTGTCATTTATGCCTTAGATGTCATATGTGGTCATACCTATTACATGTTTATATATTACGAACGTCAAACAGCATTGTTATAACTTTTGCTCTAATCTTCTTTTGATTAAAGTTTTACAGTTTAGGCATGAGCCTACCTAACAGTTTCTGAGATGGGAGTGAGAACAAAGGCCTGATTTATAGTCCTCGAGGACTCCTTGCTTCTGAAACTGTCTATGCGTCTCTATAAATCACCAGATGTCTGCCAGAAGCCACTTTATGGGATTTTTACCTAATAGCTAGCTTTATCCTTCCTCTTTTTAAATTTAAACTTCAGTGAGCATCCAAACCTTCCTCCTTTCATACAAACCACTTCCCTATCTTCCTTCATATGCTGTCAAATATTTATGGCATGTACTTTATTATAACTCTCTGGCATTAAGCTGCCTACAAAATCAATCTTTTTGTTTTGCATATTCCTTTCTGAGACAGTACCTTATACCTGTTCTGCTTCCACTGTCTGTTTTTAAGACTAGCTTGTCTTCTTAAGTGTGGTAATTTTTACATCTGGACTTGTGCTTCCAGAATGTTTAGCTCTCCTCCTCTTCCCCCTCTTTTTTTGAGATAAGGTTATATGTAGCCCAGGCTGGCCTTGAATTTTATGTAGCCAAGGTTGATCTTGAACTCCTGATTCCCCAGCCTCCACCTCCTAAACGCTGGTGTTACAGATGTGCGCCACCGTACTTGGCCAACTGCTCTTCTTTTAGCCCTCATGTTTATGCTGTTGATTGCAGCTTTGGCGTGTGTGTGTGTGTGTGTGTGTGTGTGTGTGTGTGTGTGTACTTATTTGCTTCTGATTCCTTGTCAAGGTTATCTTCTTGTCTCATTTAGAAAAGCTGATGCACAGACACTGATAGCAATGGCCCTGAGTAGGATGTGACTTTTGATTAGTTACTCAGTGCCTGTGAGCTCCGTTTACATTAAATGATATGAGTTCTTCTACTTTCTAACAGTCCATATTCCCATAATTGGAACTATACTTTAGTGGCATGCATGTGCCTCAGCCGGAGCTGTCATAGCATACACACCTACACACACACACACACACCACTTTTTTGGTATTCTCTGACCCTCTGGTTTGATTGCTCTTACTCTTATAAGGATACATCTATCCTTATTTTCAACCCACATCTGGTTGTATATTTCTTTTTATAAAATTTTATTATTTTCATTTTATGTGTATGTGTGTATTGCCTGCACGTGTGTTTTTTTTTTTTTTAACAAAAACTTTATTGAGAATTTCATACATGCACATAAGGTGTTTTGATCAAATCCATGCTCACTCCCTCCCCTCCAACATTCCTCCCTCTGAAGAGGTAACCCTAAAATCTTTTAAGGATTAGTTATAAGCTCTCAAATACTTTTGACAATGTTTGGCCTTGGAACAGAGTATGTTGCTAACAGGCTCAAGGGCATTTTGAATTTTTTTAGCCAAGAAACTGGCTACATTTCTTTAGGGTCTTTTTACCCTAACTGCCTAGCCAATTCCTATCTCCTATTCTTATCACGCCATCCTCTGAAGGGGTTACCCAAATTGCCAATAGGGAATCGGGACACTGACCTTGCCTGCACATGTGTAAATTCACCCATGTTGTACAATGCCCTCAGAGGTCAGAAGAGGGTGTAAGATCCCCTGGAGTTATGGACTGTTAGCTGCTATGTGGGTGCTGGGAATTAAACCTGAGTCCTCTTCAAGAGCAGACAGTGCTCTTGACCGCTGAGCCATCTCTCTGGCCCCCTGACTGTGTTTTTCTTGTTCTCCAAATAAATACCTTGTGGCTTCCATTCTTGAATTGGTCTTATATCCATTTCAGTTGTTCTCAGAGTAACTGAACCTCCAGAGCTGTGCTCCTGCCCTTATACTCTGTCTGCCTGCTGAGTCACCAGTGTTTTCCCTTCTTAATTCTTTCTTTCACCTCTCCAGAAGGCCTCACCTGGTACAGTGGACTTACATCTGCTCTGTCCTTAGCCATTTTCAAGTATATGAATCACCTCATATACTTATATTATTTTTTTCTCATTTTCATGTGCGTGTGTGTGCACATATGCATATATGCATGTTTGCATGTGCGTGCATGTGTACGTGTACCTGTGTGTGGAGGCCTGTCCAAGTTTGACATCAGTCATCTTCTACCTCATTCTTGGAGGTAGGGTCTCTCAATCAAACCCAGAGCTTACTGATTTGGCTAGTCTCAGTGACCAGATTGCTCAGGGGATTCCCTTCCCTGCCTTGCATGGCTAGAATTACAGACAAGCATCACACCCACCTGGCCTTTATGTGGGTTCTAGAGCTCCAAACTCTGGTCATCTTGCTTGCATGCATGTGCTTTAACCACCGAGTCATCACCCCAGCCCTCAGTTTCATTTTGAAGGCTCAGGATGCCTGGGGAAAGGCCGTGGATGTAGTGGTAAAGGCTTGTGAAGTCAGTTTAGTAAAGGGAGAGGTGAGACTGGCCAAGCTGAGCAGATGGCTTGTTTTTGATGCTCATCTCATCCCTGCCAGATACATTTCCTTTGGCATTCACAGTCCTCAACGTCCCGCCCTCTCATGCCTATCTGCTGCCTTTTCAGGAGACAACACTGGCACCTTCACCTAGTTCTCGGGACTGTTACGTCAAGCTCTTCCCTGTCCACAGACTTGTCCAATGCTCACTGCTCAAGAGCCATGCTCTCTGCGAGCTAACCAAGAAACACCGGTCAACGGCTGGCGGTGTGACTTGGGGAGTCTCCTGTGTGTTAGGACATGACTAAAGGAATTGGCAGGCCTTCTTCTGAGCACTCCTACCTTCTGTGTACCCCAACTTGACCAAGTCATTTACCCTTTTCTGAGACTCAGGTGATTTTTCCGAAAATGAGAAAGGACGTATTTCCATGGGGTTGTTAGAAGGATTTATAGGCATAGTGTGAAAAAGCATTCTGTAAGTATCATGCAAATTTATATGATTTTTTTTAAAGGATTGGAGATTGCAAAGTGCTTAGCTTCACCATACACATTACTAATAAGGAAAGGGGCCAGCTACTGGAAAAAAGATAAAGCCATCACCGTACAGAAGCTGTTTGTTTATTTATTCAGTATTGAGGGGGAGAGACAACCAGATGTGAAGAGAGAGAAGCTAGGTAAGATTCAATGCATGGAAAAGTAAGAGTTTTAGATAGACATTACCCTATCCAGCTATCCACCCACTTTCTAGAGAAATGACCCACCCAGGTGAGTAATAAGGAATCCTGTTTATTGAATGTCTGTTGTGTGCCAGGGGTTTTATACATAATGGTTCTTCTTTGCAAAGAAACTTGAACTATGAGAATGAATTGCCACTCAGAGGAGATGAGTCATTTCTACAAAGGCACACTCTTGGACACGGAGGAGCCAGGGCCCAAACTCACCTTTATCTGATTCCAAAGCCTGTGTTTTCACTTTCCTTGTTGCTGTGACAAGAATTCAAGGAAGAAGGATTTCACTTGGCTCATTGGTTGAGGATAAAATCCATCATGGTGGAGAAGGCACAGCAGCAGGAGCTGGTCACATTATATCCAGTCAGGGTGCAGAGAGTTGTAAATGCCCATGGTCAGTTCTCTTCTTTCTATGCAGTCCTGGACCCCCAGTCCATGGAATGCTACTGCCCACATTGAGGATGGGTCTTCTCACCTCTGCTCACCTATTCTAGAAAAATCTCTCAGGCATGCCCAGCGATTTGTCTCCAAGGTGATTCTAAATTCTGTCAAACTGACAGTATAAGCCACCATACCACCCCAATCTTCTGTGAGGAAACTCACTGATCCATCTCAGGAGCAATATACCACCCAAGACATCTGGATCTCCTTCAAAAATCAAAGAACATGGTAACTCCTTTTAAGCTCTTTTTATTTTGTATATGTGTATACTAAAGAAACTTCCATAGTGGAATGTCTCCATTTGACTTCTTCTAAAGGTCCCTCCTCTCACTCCGTTCTCTGCCCTGCCCTCCCATTCCTCACCCCACTTAACCCTTCCTGCTCCATTGCTCCTCTTGCCCCCTTTATATCACTGCATTCTATCTCCCCTCCCAGGAAGCTTCCTCCAAAATGGCCATGTACTAGTTTTCTGACCTCCACGGATTTTTCCAATTGAAACACACATGTGTAAGGATTCAAAGCTAGCATCCATTTATGAGAAAGAACATGTGACATTTTCATTTCGGAGTCTGAGTTATCTTACTTAGGATGTTTGTTTCTAATTCCCTCTATTTACCTGAGAATGTCATTTTTCATAACAGCTGAATAATATTCCATTGTGTAAATGTACTATACTTTTATTATCCATTCATCAGTTGATGGACCTCTAAGTTGTTGTTTCTATTTCCTGGCTATTGTAAATATAGCAGTAATGAACATGAATGAGCAGGTCTCTCTGTAGTAGGATATAGAGTCCTTTGGGTATATGCTTAAAAGTATGGTTGGATCATGTGGTAGATCAATTTCTAGTTTTTTTGAGGAACCTCCACACTGATTTCCATGGTGGGAGTGCAAACTGGTGCAGCCACAAACAGTGAATAAGAGTTCCCTTTTCCCCATATCCTTGCCAACATTTGCCACTGTTTGCTTTTTGAATCTTAGCCATTCTGAGCCGAGGTAAGATGAACTCTCAAAGTGGTTTTAATTTGCATGTCTCTGATGGCTAAAGATGTTGAACATTTAAAAAATAATCCTTAGCCATTTGTGTTTCATCTTTTTTTAATAACTCATTTTTTATTGATTGATTTGTGTGTGTGTGTATTCATACAGAGCATCCCAATCTTATTCATCTTTATACCCATGTCCCAAATGTTATCCTGTGATTCTTTTTTTGAGAATTCCCTGTTCAATTCCTTGTCCCAATATTTAACTGGGTTGTTTGGTTTTTGGTAAAAGGAGTTACCTTTAAACAGGGGAACATTGCCCCTACTGGATACCATAGGTTAGCAAAGAGAAAGCCCAATGCCAGGAATGGACTCCCTCTTTTGAAGTTGTTGACCAAGGGTTCCATAAACCCTTAAACAATACTGTCCATTACTTCTGCTCTTGGTTATCCACCAGAACCTGATGGTAAGACCATGTTGCTGAAGACACTACATGAGCCATGAAACAAAAAACAAGGAGAAATCAAACTAATACTGACTGACTTCAAAGATTCATCTCTACTGGCTAATTTTTAACATCCTAGAAGGTGCTATGTTACCAAAAGAGAAAAATAATCATCAACGATGCCCAACTGTGAATCGAAGTACAACAATTGGCCTGGCAAGATATGCCCACTGGTGTCACAAATGTTATAGGAGTTACCACTTTCTGATTGGATTTGAGGTCCACTTCACAAAATGAAGTCCATACGTGACACTCATATTAGGCCTAGGAGCCTGAGGCTAGACAGGTCACAGGCCATAGAGGAGAGCCTAATGCTATTATTCTGCTAAACAGACATAATATAAAACTGACTCCTAATGACTTATTGCTGTGTCCATAAATTAATGTGTCTCTCAACTCTCACCAGAGAAGCTTCCTTATGTAGCAGATGGTGATTAACCCAGAGACCCACAACTGACCAATGTGCAGAGAATAAGAGTCTGCAGAGTGATTATCCCTAAATAGGACTCTTATATCAAACCTCTGCCTCCCAAGGCTCAGGGATCATTTCAGAAGAGGGGGCAGAAAGATTGTAAGAGCCAGAAGTAGTTTATGACCAGACAGCTGGGAAGTTACTCAAATGAACACACACACACACACACACACACAAATGGTGACAGGATGCACAAGACTCATGTAAGCTTAATCCTGAAAAACTCTCGGCAAAGGACTGGGAAAGTGGGTAAGAGACCCCAATGCTAACTGGGAGAGGGAGAATTGGTTTTCTTTAAGGGTATGATGCTGGGTAGGTTGACCAGGCTCCAGTGATGGACCTACCAAAGGGTATTTGGGGACATAAATTCGACTCGCTAGGCCTTGATATATATAACAGAGTACATTAATTCAGGTGTGGGGTATTGAGGAGAGGATACATATAGGGGAGGGGGTCTAAATCTGATCAAATATATTGTATGAAATTTGCGAAAGTTCAATAAAAATAAAAAAAAAGTACTTATGTTCCAAAATAATTTGAATGAACTGATCTGAAGGCCTTTGGACTATTCAAACTGCACTGTGGCTGAGAAGTGTCCCTAGGACTAGGCTGGTCACCTGTGGAAGGCCCAGTAGAAAGGAGAATGGACTTCAGCAAGTCTCAGCCTATCCAAAGGTTGACACCCCAAATTATAAAGTGTGGGAGGGACCAAAGCAGCAGTGGCAACATGACGCGGTGTAATTATTTTATATTGTTGAAATTCCTGTTTGACTGCTGGCTAAGGCTGCCTTACATGTCTGAAGTGGAAGGAGACTTTGTAGCCAGGAGCAGAACTAAAGGAGGTACTTTTTCCATAGCAAATGGTGACTCTCTCAGCCAGGTGGCCTAGCCCAGAAGTCCCTGAGGTAGCCACCTCTTCTGCCAGGCATGTGGAGTTTGAGTCTGAATTCTTGCCTTTCTGTGGTCACTTGTGGTAGGTTTCTCTTGCATGTGGCCAGGTGCCATCCCAGGACTGGAAATGAGGCAATATTTGAAGATGACTATGATGGTGAACTCTGGGAACAGAGTGGGAGGAGCATGTACCAGCAAGGAGACTTACTCGATTGTTTAAAAGTCTGATTACATTTAAACTGATGGGGAAATACTGGGCTGGGGAGATAGCTCAGTGGGTAAAGCGTTTTCCATGCAATTGTGCGTATCTGAGTTCAAAGCCCCAGAACCCACATAAAGTCAGGCACTGTAGCATGTGTCTGTAATCCCAGTGTTTTACAGTGAGAAGGAGGAAGGCAAAGGAGAATCCATCAAAGCTCATGGGCCTACTAGCCTGGTGTATATGGCAGCAAACAAGAGGGAGGCCCTTTCCCAATATGGAATGTGGGGACTGACACCTGACGTTGTCCTCTGACCTCCACACATATGCTGAGCCACATGTGTGCCCCTCTCCTCGCCATACAAATTTTTAAAAAGGATAAATTAAAAAAAAAAAAAACTTTGGCAAGGGAATATAGCCATCTCTGGAATTTCTCATGTTGTCTTAGGTTTCTTCATATAGGTCACCAGGAATTGAGGCTGTAAGGAAATGAAGGAAAAAGCACCAAACTGAATCGCACGAAGCAGATTGCAAATTCCCTGGCAGATTTGCATGCAGGTCCTGATTTGACTCAGCAGCTCTGTGCTGATGCAAAGAGACAGACCTAGGTTTTCACTAGGGGGAAGAGGCTAGAGGAGGAACATGTGTGGCTTTCTGGTCCTGGGGGCGAGCCCTTCTTCAGGAAGGGTGTTTTGACCTCTTAGTACTGTCACCTACCCTATTATGGTCAAGGTCCTGATTAGGGGTCAGACATGTTTTGAGAAGGTAAAGTAGTACTGTAGTTGCTGGAAATCAAAGGTCTACTGTGTCTCAGCAACTGTCACTGCGTGATTTTCTATCTATAATTCTATAACATCAGAATGTCAGAAATTTGGAGCCAGAAGGACAATGTAGGCTGTGGAGAGGGGTGGGCAGGTGGCAAAGAGGGGTTGTGATACGTTTTCTTCAATGAATTATTTTCAGAGTGCTTTGAAGAAGATCATTGTATATGAAATCCTAGCTCAGGGCTGGGGAGATCTCAGTCAGTGAAGTGCTTGCCATGCAGGCATGTGGACTCGAGTTCAACACTCAGAATCGGCATAAAAAGCTGGGCATGTATGGCTCTAATCCCAGTGCTGGGGAGGTGGAGACTGGCAGATCTCTGGCGCGCCAGGGCTGCCCAGCCTAGCTGAATCAGGGAGTCCCAGGTCCTAATGAAAGACACTGTCTCAAAACACCAAAGTGGATGGCTCCTGAGGGAAGTCACTTCTAGTTCACACATGCATGTGTGCACACGGGGGGGGGGGGGGAGGGGGGGGGAGAGAGGGGGAGAGAATGAGAATGAATGAATATCACAGCTCAAATGTTAGGTGAATTACCAGAGAGTGGTTGGATGTTGCTAGACCCCAGAGTGGTTGCTTTTCTTCCCATTACACCTTAGGGAGCCCTCATCTCAGACCGGAAAGAGGATCTATCCTCTTCTCCTGTGCCCTACATTTTAGCAGGAAAAAGATGGTCAGGGAAGTCTTATAGCCCAACCTCTCTACTTCCCAAAAGACCAGACTTCTAAGATTTTCTAATGTGGCTCATCTGTGTTCAGGGCTCTTCTCAAAAGTAAGAGAATTTTTCCTGGTCATTACAAGGAACCCAAATAACATGGTTTTGTGTATAGAGCGTAGAGCCAGGACATCCTTTAGCAAAAAGAGAAAACAAAAATCAAAGAACCCAGCAAACTAATCTTAAATGACATGAAGCCTACACATTTCCTACAGGTATTGAACTGAAACATAATCAGGTCAAAATATTCTCAGTGAACCTGAAATGAGCCAATATTTCCCTTGGGCCAAGTCCATTACATAAACAAACAGCACCAAGGACCAAGGTGCTCCTTGAAGTTGACAACTGGCCCTGTGGAGGGAGGTGCAGCAGGCATGATTGTGTGTGTGGGGGTCTGGGATCAAACAGCCTGGGGCATGGGAGGCTCAGTGGGGGCCCCTCATCTGCCTGGGCCTCACTTCTCATCTGAAAAGTGAGGGGGTTGCAATGGTTCCCTGGTGCTCACCTGAAGACGAAAGAACACAGAAACAGTGGAAATGCTTTGTGTGTGTGTGTGTGTGTGTGTGTGTGTGTGTGTGTCTGTAACCAGTATAAAGAAGCAACCACTGGCATATTATTTACATTGCATTAGTTATTATAAGTAATCTGGAGGTGTTTTTAAAAATATTTTTTAATTTATTATTTTTATTTTATGTGTATGAGTGTATTGCCTGTATGTAAGCGAGTGCACTCGTGTCGTGCAATGCCGCAGAGGTCAAAAGAGGGCTTCAGATTCCCCTGAAACTGGAGTTAAAGACGGTTCATAACCACCATGTGGGTGCTGGGAGTCGAACCCGGGTCCTCTGCAAGAGTAGTCAGTGCTCTTAACCGCTGAGGTGAGGCAAAACTTTTAACTGTGGATACGTGATGCACTGTGCACTTTGCCTTCTCTGTGATAACTCTTACAATCACAACCATCCCTCTGAATGAGGTACTGTCATCGCATGCATTCCATTTGGGGAAACTGAGGCGTGGGGTTAAGTCAACTGCCCCAGGTCATATACCAAGTGAGAGTATTCTTGGTATTTGGGTCCAGGTGCTCTGGCCCCAGATAGAACTTCCCCATTCTGCTCTGCCTCTCCCAAGCCAGCTGTGTGAGGCATCAGTTGATATGAAAGACACCGAATCAGAAGGGAATAAAGTAGAAAGTAGGTACCAATAAACTCATGGCTTTGTGTAGAATTCCTAATGGAACCAGCACATGAAAGACAATGAAGTCCCCAAGGACAGAACTCTGCAGTGCAGTGGGCAAAGCCAGTCTCCTCTGGAGCTCATCCCATCTCTGACAGTATTACTCTTTGTACTGAACTTGGCGAAGGGGCCAAGTTCTCAGCCTCAAGAAGAGCAGGTTAAACTGAAGGCTGCTCCCTCAGCCTGAGGCTCATTGTCTAAAAATGTGCTTGGCATCTAGTTGCAATCGGCTGACATTCCAAGGCCAAACGATTCAGGACATAAAACCGTCATCAGGAGTGTGTGTTTGGATTTATTGTCTGTTTTTTATTTCTATTTTTTCCTGGCCCGAAACTCACTAAGCAGCCCACACTGGCCTCAAACTCATGATCTTTTAACCTCAGCTTCCTACGTGCTGGAATTATAGGCGTGAACCACCATGCTTGGGCCTTCAGTGTCTAATTTGAAGACCCTTCCCTAGGCTTCCAAAGAGGCTGCCTGGTTCATATAGTCCTAAAGGAGAGGGAAGAGAAAATACAAATTACAGAACAGTGAAAAATGTTTCACCAACATGGAAGAAATCACTTTAAAACACATTTTGACGGAGGTTTTCATTGTAATAGACATGTAATATATCTCTGCTTTCTGTGTGCTGAGTGACTAACACTACCCAATTTTGAGTGGAAAGATAATCTTTCAAGGTAGCTTTAGAAGAAGGAAAAAGGTGAAGACATTCAGTGAATGTGACAAATTTATTCTGTACATGAAAGAAGCACTTCTTTTTTATTAGTAGAAAAATCTTATTTTCCACACCAAGCAAATAAATGTTAAACAGCTGAATAATGGCTCACAGGTGCACTAAACCACCTTCCTGCTTGGAGCCGTCACCCCTTTTATTCCAGGCAGGTCCTTCACTTCCTCCTACTTCATTCTTGGGCCATTTCCTCTCTGTCTTTTATGTCCCATAAGTCCTCATGCTATTCACAGCACAGCCAAAAACCTGCTGATTCAGTTAGTGATGACTTAATACTGTTGCTTGTCTAAGAACGCACAGCCACAAACCCAGGAGCGAGCACCCTTCGCTGGTCGTGTTAGTGCTACTGTCTACACAATTGCCCAGAGCCACAGCATGTTGACTCCAGGTAGCCAGCAAGGGCCATGAGCTTCCGGGGTTTCTTTTAGGGTGTCATTAGTTCCCAGAGTTTCTGAGAATTTTAGTTCACTTGGACTCCCCAAACTGCTGCAAATCAGAGACCTGGGGATGTTTCAGGATACGGAGAATGATTCCCACTGTCATGATGCTCTTACCCACTATTTCACCTCCCAGTGTCAGTATATTGTTTCTAGGATTCCTTTTTTTCAGTCCTATGTGCAGGTCTTGAAGCTACATCCACATACCACTTAGTCAGCACAGTTGGTAGATCTACTGTCTACTCCTCCCTGCACCCATCATTTTAACAACTTTTTTAAAACCAGCATCTCATTATGACCAGGCTGGCTTCAAACTTGATCATTTGTTCTCAGCCCGCCAAGTTCTAGAGTTTCAGGTCTGGGTCACGATGCCCAGTTAAAGCATACCTCCCCCCTCCCTTGTATATATGTGTGTGCCTGTTCAAGTGTGTACATGTGCATGTGTCTGTGTGGGTGCAGGCCAGAGGTCTATGTTGTGTGTCTAACTCAATTATACCCCACTTTTTTATTTGTGTGTGGGTATGTATGTGTGGTGCATGCATTTGTATTTGCAAGTGTGTGCACTGGTACATGATCACACATGTCTGTGGAGGCCATAGATCAACACATCAGGTCTTCCCTGTTGCTCTTCACCTTATGTTTTTGAGACAGGGTCTCTCATTGAACCTGGAGTTCACTGATTCACCTGGTCTGGCTGGCCAGTGAGCCCCAGGGATCCTCCTGTCTGTTTTCCCAGCACTGGGATTGCAGATGTGTCACCACACCCAGCTTTTTAGATGGGTGCTGGGGATCCAAACTCAGATTCTCATGTTTTCAAGGCAGGCACTTTACTGAGTCATATCCGCAGCTCGGAAGCATGTTCTTTTTTTTTTTTGAATATTTTATTTATTTTTATTTTATGTGTATGAGTGTATTGCCTGCAGGTATGTGAATGCACCTGTGTCGTGCAATGCCGCGGAGGTCAGAAGAAGGCTTCAGATTTCCCTGGAGCTGGAGTTAAGGACAGTTCGTAGCTGCCATGTGGGTGCTGGGAATTATCTGGGTCCTCTACAAGAGCAATCAGTGCTCTTAACTGCTAAGCCATCTCTGTAGCCCAGGAAGCATGTTCTTTATAGATTCAGTGAATTTTAGTGCATTTATAGATTTCTGCATCCATCACAATGACCCAATTTCCATGCTCTCCAAGAGCTCCTCCTTGTTTCTCTTCAAGCTTCACTCCCATCTCCATCCCCAGGCAAATGCTCTTCTGCTCTGTGTCTCTGCCTTTACTGGGAATTCAGTATAAATGGAAGTATACAACACATGCTTCTGTTGTCTGTCGTCTTTTAACCCAGCATGTTTTTGAAGTGTTTGTTATTGCATGTGTTGGTAACTTATTCTCTTTCTTGCTAAATAGTATTCCATTATGTAGATATTCCATGTTTTATTTATACATTCACTATCTGATTTACATGTGGACTATTTCCAGTTTGTTGGGGGCAAAAATGAGGGTCACTTAGCTCTTGGAGAGATGTTAGAAGAAGCAAAGGTCAGCTTGGGTTGATATTCTGATATATCTATGATGGTTAACTTTGTCAACTTGACACCACCCAGTATGACCTGGGAAAAGAGTCTCAGTGGGGACTGTCTATACTGGATTGACCTGTGGGCATGTCTGTGGGGGATTCCTTAATTAACTGATGTTAGTCCACCAAGGGTAGCCTGTTCCTTAGGCAGGGGTCCAGAACTGTATTTGTGGAGAAATCTAGCTGAGCACAAGCAAGCGAGAGGCATACATATATTTATTCTCTCTTTACTCTTGGATGTGATGTGTCTAGCTGCCTCAAGTTCCTGCCTTGACTTTCCCTGAATGATAGACTGTAACCTGAATAAATAAAATAAACCCTTTCTCCCCTAAGTTGCTCTAGGTCAGGATATTTTATCACAGTAACAGAAATAAAACTAGAACAGGACATCAGCATGAAAGTTCTGGTTGAATCCCCAGAAGAGTCCAGGAGGGTATTGCAAAGAGTTTAGAGAGGGAAAATAGTCTTCTGTTCTCTCAGAAGAAATCTGGTCGTTCCCTGTGTGGTTTTTACCACCAGCAGTTTTTTCCTCCAATCTAATAGGAGGACCTTAACTGTGAAAATTTATTTATTCAAATTTACTTAATGCGTGTATCATGTGTGTATACATGTTCATGTGTGTGCATGCCTGTGTGTAGGTGCATGTGCATAGACATAATGTGGAGGCTGGAGGTTGACATCATTGGAGTCTTCATCACTTGTCACTTTATTATTGAGGCAGAGTCTCTCAATTAAAACTCAGAGCTAGCCAGCTTGCCCAGGGAATCCTGTCTCTGCCTTCCAGGTACTGGAATTACACGTGGGCTGTCACACACACCTGGCATTTACATAGGTTCTAGGAATCTGAACTCTGGTCTTCAGGCTTGCAAGGCAAGTGCTCTACCCACTGAGCCATCTCCCCAGCCCTGTTATAAAGAGAGTAAAAGGAGGGAACCAATAAGTACTCTCTGTGAACACTGAGCCAAGGTTGTGAGTTTTGAATGTCAAAATCCTGGACAGTCCAGATGGGAGGGTTGCCTGTCTATCTCTTGGCCCTTTAGAGCACCCAGGATGGCCTTGCTAGCTTTTTGTTGCACAATGATCAAGCGTGGGTCATTCTAGAGGCCAAGGGAGAGACAGGGTGCCTGAATTCTCATTCTTGATTGTAAGGAGGCGGTCGTGAGGCCTCTGGTCATGAACACCTGTATCCAGGTTCAGCTCTGTTCTCTACTTGGAAAAGGTGCTGTTCACTACAACATTTACTCTTGCTACTGCCCTTTGAGAATCAGCAAACTCCTTGCAGGGCAGGATCAGCCACAGGGACTGTGCTATGGTGGAATCGACAAGGGAACACTGCAAAGAGATAGGCTCAGTGAATTCTGCATCAGGGCGGAAATCTCAAGCTTGAAGGGAAATCACTGGGCTTTTGCTACTCAGACCAGCAACACCAGCAGCAGCCAGAGCTTGTTAGAAACACAGAATCACGCAGGGGGTATGAGTCAGTGGTACAACGTGTGCTTGGCGTGCACAAGGCCCTGGGTCCAACATTTGGCACTAAAGAGAGGGTTATAGAATCTAAAGCCCACCCACAGGGTACAGAATTACAGATCTGCTCATGTTTCCTAAAAGCAAAAGTCTGGAGCTATAGCTCAGCTGACAGAGTGCCTGCCTAGCATGCATAAGCCCCTGGGTTCCATCCCCAGCACTTCATCAAGCAAGCATCGTGGTGCATGCTTGTAATCTCAGCATTTGGGAGGGTAAGAGCAAGAAAAACAGAAGTTCAAGGTCATCCTCAACTACAGCAGGGAGCTTGAGGCTAGCCTGGACTCTGTGAGACCCTGTCTCAAGGAAAAAAGAAAATCTGTTTTCTGAGATCCCCAGGTGATTAACACACACTTTCAGATCGGCACAGCCCTGGTATAGTTCTGTGTTCTAAGAGGCCTTTGTAAATACCTGGTCACGTGTTCACTCAGCCTCTGCCTAATAACTCCAGGGATGGAGCGGCAAGGTCGGTCAGCAGATGAAAATACTCCTTTATCTTTCCTTTTTGATTAGGGCGGTTAGGTAGATAAGTGGGCATAAGTGGATAAATTGCTATGCAATTTGCAAGGGCAGGGCAGGTGTTCAAGCTACCCTTTAAAACTGCAGCTTTAGCGGACCGACTAAAGGTCTGGAGGAAACATGACGACTTTGGTATGTGACTGTGTGCCCATTTGGTCACATTCTATAGTACATGTACCTGCAGGAAGATGCAGCATTATTGTCTGTGAGGATATGTAATGCAAGTGAGTTGCCATCCATTACTCTGAGTAATTACTGTTTAAGATGCTACATTTTTTGGTACCATGATGAACAAATTGATTAGAGTATTGACGAACTTCAGCACGCTTCAGCATCACCTGGAGACCTGAAACAGATCACAGGCCTCACCTCCGCAGCTGTTGATTCAGTGAGCTGACAATCTGCATTTCTAGCAATTTCCAGGTAATTTGAATGGGAAATGATTAGAAATGGTAGCTTCAAAGGCCCTGCAGACCCACAGGAAGTGTCTTCTAGATCTTTATGTGATCAAATGCTCGGATGGTGTGGAGTATAAAGCCAAATTTTAGCAATCCAGTCCAGGGTTACAAAGTACCTAAGACAGTGCAGACAGAAGCAATCCAGCATTTTCTGAGACCATTTTGTTTTTAAATCTTTATTTTTATTTTATGTGTATGAGTGTTATGCCTGCTCGTATATCATCGTACCCATGTCATGCAAAGTCAGCAGAACCCAGAGGGTGTCGAATACCCTGGAAATGGAGTTACAGTTGTTAGCTGCCATGTCGGTATTGGGAATCGAACCCAGGTCCTCTGGAAGAGCAGCTACTGATTTCAGTCACTGAGCCATCTCTCCAGTCCTGATACCATCCATTTTAAACCCCCATATTATATCCACATCTATCTCTTGGTTGCTACAAAGCAAAGCCATTTGCTTGCTTTCACAGTCTGACTCTCTGCCAGTGTCTAATGGCAAGCAGATAGTTCTGGCTGCCTATGTGATGTTTTGATCTTTAGTTTTTTGGGACAGAATCTTTTGTAGCATAGGTTGGCCTCAAATCTGTTATCAGGTGAAGGTGACCTTGAGTTCCTGATCCTCCCAGGTACTGACATTACAGTCGTGTGCCACCACAGCAGGCTCCGTTTGATCTTAAAATCTCAACTGTCCTGATTGGTGGTGGCTCCATCAGCCAGTGTGGCCGAGATATTGAACATGGAATGTCTGATAATCATCCATGCTATTTATTGTAGTACTGGGTTTGGTCATGGGCTCTACCCTCACATATGGCTTCATCTTGTAGGCTCCAACCCTACAAGGGTTGCTTATCATTTAAGTCGTTATTGACCTGGCACATCCTTGGCACACCACAAGGCCCACACATCTGACTGGCATCCCTTTGGGTAGATTTTCCCATGCACAGCAGTTGCTCAGATTGGAGTGATCTGCTCTGACCTTCCCGGTGGTGGTTGTTTAAAGCCTGTCTGCAGAGTGCAGGGGAACAGGCTTCCTGCCAGGGGAAACCGGGACTGTACTTTACACCGTAATTGAGCAGACAGGATTTACCTCATCAGAGCACCTTGTCTGTCTGACTCCATTTCATATTAAAAACAGACTTGGAACTTCATTTTTTTTATAAAAAATTTATTGAGATGATGTAATTATAGGCTTTTCTTTAAAAATTATTTGCAACTCACTGGCCCTGAGAAAAGGCATTTTTTTTTTGTTTTTTCTTTTTTGTTACATTCATTTGATTCAGTCCCTTATAAACCCCACACCTCATAAACAAGAGATTAGAAACTAAACAACAACAATTCATTCTAGATTCATCTGGCTTGCAGGTGGGTGCAGTCGCAAAGAGAAATCTTCAAGAATGTTCACTTGTGAGTGTGAAAGATTCGGGGAGTTTGCAGTTGTTTAGTGTTGAGGCGGGTAGGCCAAAAGAGTATCAGGTGAGTCCTCCATGGCCTGACAGGCGGGGATTCCTGGGTGTCTGCTTCCCTGCCCCACTGGCTTCCTTTTGCCACTTGATTTATTCTGCTCAGGGGAGGAGAGGCTGAGTGAATTGAACAGCAGTTCTAACTAGCACCGAATGACTGGACAACAAAACCACCTTCTGTTCTTTGCAACTCTTTTTATCTTTTAGTTTCTTTGCTGGGAATGGGTCAGATGGGGGTCTGGTCAGGCTGAATCCCAATCCTGTCTGCACCCATGACAAGTGACACGACCTCTCTTGGGTTCCCTTCTACCAATAGCAGTGAATGTGTCAAAAACGTTTAGAGCTGGACCCTGGAAAAGGGCGTGTGAACACAGAGGTCCCTCAGTCATCCCTGACTCCTTTTATAGCCATCTCAGTATCAGCTAAAGCGACATTCGCATTTGGACAAGGTATAAGTGTAAAAAGCTGTTGAATCAGGGGGTTCTGCATTGTACTATGGAAAGGAGAAAACACATCAGCTTGTTTTGTTTTTTTCTTGTGAGGACCCCCCCACCTCCACCCCTCCTCCCCCCAAAAGATATGGAACATTAGTGATATAGCTGGGCAGAGTGGCACCCACCTTTAATCCCAGCACTTGGGAGGTAGAGGCAGATGGATTTCTGTGAGATGGTGGCCAGCCTGGTCTGCACAGTGAGTTCCAGGCTAGCTAGGGCTACAGAGAAACCTTGTCTCAAAAAAAGTGTCTCCAAAAGAAAGACTTTACACCTAGCCAGCTACCACTGTTTTCTTCTGATTGAGACTTGGAGACAGCCTGGCCATTAAGTGAAGAGAGAGGGCAGAGGATTCTAAGACCTAGGCGAGAGCCAAAAATTCCCACAATGGCCACAGACAAAGGCCACCTATTCAGATGACACGAACTTTTAGCTTGGTGTCCAGTGCGGTTTTCATCACCTCTTGTACTTAATGTTCAGCTGGGAAGATTCATGTGGGCTGGATCCTGTGGGCAGAATACAGACTCCCATAGTGTTGTTCCCTCAAGGTGTGGTCAACTGAATTGGAACCCTTAGCGTCTGCAGCATGATAACACTGTACCCCTGGTGACAGCACTGTCCCTGTCCTCTCCCAAATAAACGAAGACTTTTGCAGTTAAGAGAATCAACAGAAAATCACTATTGGTAATATCTGGATGGGAAATAATGATGGTTCTGGAATTAAGATCTCTACTTCAAGTGGCTGAAGCTGTCATACTAAGTCTTACATATTCTCAAGCTTTTAATACAGGAATCCTTAGGACAAAAGGGAATTTCCCTCCATAGCTCATCTAATCTCAGAGAAGGCCAACGTCACGTCCTGGCCTCTCATTGTCATGTTCATACAAAGGACCTCGGTCAAAAAAAAAAAAATCCATACTCTCTAGCCCTTTTACCCCATGGCTCATACAACATACCAAGTATTTGGTTTAATCTTCCCTTTGAGTTAACAGTACCAGTCACCTAAAAGGCTGAAAACAACATATCACCTGAACATGCTTTTAAGACACCTGCAGCATATGAATCTTATCACCACTCAGACCGAGACCAAATCCCTTGTCCAGAAGGTTACTGATCTCCTTGAAGGCAGATGGGGGGGAAAGGCATGTGGCAGTAGGAACAGACTGGCCACCTGTGTGTGTATCTGGTGGCTGGTAAGAGGCAGGGACAGAACAGAGCTGGTTAAGTACAGACATACCCAGCAGGCCTGGGAGACGCTTGCCCAAAGGTGTGAAGGTTCTTTTGTAAGGCAGGATGCATTGTCTGGGTTTAAAAACACCGTACTTCAAAGATTGGCTGTCTCAAATTATGTTGGGAGAGTCAATTTAGATGGCTAGAAAAGGAAAAAAAAAAAACCCTATAACAGTTGTCTAAAAATCTGTTATCAAAAGTCCTAAGGCGTAGCACTGTCCTTATTTTGGAAGATACTGTCGGCCTTATGTTGAGGTGAAAAAGTTACAATGGGTCCTTCCTGAAATACAGCAAAATGAATGTATCTAAGGAATTTCCTGTCTGCTCCATGCTGCGTCTGGAACTGTGCTCCAGGATCCTCCCTCTGCAAGTGTTCGATGTGGACCAGGAAATGAAAGAAGTTAGGAACTAGGGGGAGAAGGGGTGAAGAATTCAGTGGGAACGTGAAAGGGACGATGAGACGGCTTGGGAATGTGACCAACAGCTCTGTTCTCACTAGCCTCAACCTGTTCCAAAAAATCAAATCCCCACTGCAGAAGAGCTCTGCCCAGCTTCTGGACCATAAGGCCTGTGTGGTCTTTTCATGTCTGCAGCACTGGCCTGGTCCTGTCAGCCATCTGTGGGAGGGCTGGTTGGAGAAGCACTGCTCTTTCTAGACTCCCTCAGAAGGGTGGCCATGGGCAGGGATAGGGGCCAGACTGTGTGTTAGCCTCAGAGCAACTGGGTCACTGATGCATTTAGATGCCAGTGACTCCCAAGACGCTCCTGGGGGGATGAAGAGAGGAAAAAGGGAGAGAGAGAGAATGCTCTTTTTCCATGTGATCATTTTTTAAAAGCATCTTTTGTTTTTCAGGCAAGCCCCAACTGCAACAGGAACAAACCTGAACCATGTGGCAGGAAAGAGGAACTGTTCCCTTCTGCACAAATTCTCTTTCCTGACAGGCTGAGCTGACTGTACTTGGTGAGATTTGCAAAAAA
>NW_008329365.1:2848173-2856846 GCF_000622305.1 Nannospalax galili
ATAGATATATATAATAGATATATATTTCCATAGGAAAACAACGTGTGATGTCTTCCCCTGAATGAACAATGAATAGTCAAACTGCATGGTCTTAAAACAACAAAAACAGAAACACCATGAGACTAACAACAGGTGCAGGGTAAGGAGTTACAGGTGGAGACCCCAAAGGAGAAGCAACTAGAGTGACAGGTGAGTCATGTCCTCCGCCAGGATTCCAGCCCCGCCTTTGCTGGGTGGTTTGTCTAAGGTGCTCCAGGTCCCTCTTGGTCTGCAAGGGAAGTGTTCCTGCCATTTCTGGGTCTCTTCCATTTCAACCATCCCCCTCCCAATCCGCCAGGCCTCCAGCAGTCCCTGTGGGCAGATTCCCCTCGAGGTCAGCCTGTGGCGGTGGTGGGTCCCCTCAACATTCGTCTTCTTGGTATATTTGTTCATCAAGCTCCTGAGACTCAAGGTGTTCCAGACGGTCTGTCCGGCCACTCATAATTTCATCTGGGGTTTTCATGAACCTGTAGAACAGGAAACGGAAGTGTCAAGAGATTCTGGGTTCCTGAGAGTGCCTGCACCCTCCACTCCAATCCAGAGAGCTACCAAACTCAAGCTTTAATGCTACTTTAGAGCAGGAAAAAAATGTCCTTTTTCCCTGCCTGAAAAATGACTAACACTGGAGAGTGGAGGGTAACTGAGAAAAACAGCACCCAACGGAGTGTGTTTTACTGCTGGTCCATACAGATATATTGTATAGCTCGCTTGTCTGTGTTTCTAAGTTTTCATTTTTATCTTTTTGGTTTTTTGAGACAGGATCTCCCTGTAGCCTCAGCTGGTCTGGAACTTGCTATGTAGACCAGGCCAGCCTTAATCTTATTACAGTGATCCACCTGCTTTGGTCTCCTGAGTGCTGAGATTAAAGGCGTGCACCATAATGCCCAAATTTGTGTTTTTTTAACTATTTTGTGTGTAAGTGTGCATGCAATGCCTCCAGAGGACAGGAAAGGGCATCACATCCCCTGGAACTGGAGTTACAGACAGTTAGTCACCACGTGGTGCTGGGAACTGAATCTGGATCCTCTGCAAGAGCAGCCAGTGCTCTTAACCACTGAGCCACCTCTCCAGTCCAGTCCCCTATGTTTCTTGTTTTTAAAGATAAGCTATATATGGTTTGTTATATACACAGGTTTGGACACCTGCATGCAGAAAATCCAAAGAAAGACTTCAGATGTCGTGTCTCTATGAGAGAGTGTCTTTCACGTATAGCTACTACGCTGGTGGTCAGCAAGCCCCAGCTACCCTCCAGCCTCCACCGTCAACAATGCTGGGGGGTTTGAAATCAGGTCCTCCTGTCTGTACAGCAAACACTCATTTGTGGAGCTATTGCTCCAACCCCAAGAGTTAGACTTTTATAAAGACCCACAAGAATCCTACCATCATCTTCCATTCAATACTGCTAGCCTAGGGAACAGAATCCAAAACTTGCATTTAACCCAGAGGATATAACAATGTTAGCGGAGTCATTTTTTTTGGGGGGGGGGGGCAGGTCGTTTTTTGAGACAAGGTCTCCCTGTAAGCCCAGCTAGCCTGGAACTCAGTATGTGGATCAGCCTGGCCTCAATCTCACAGAAATCCGCCTGTCTCTGCCTCCCAAGTGCTAGGACTAAAGGCGTGCGCCATCTTGCCTAGCCTTTTGTTTTACTGAGACAAGGTCCAACTATGTAGTCCACTGCCCTGGAACTCATTCTGTAGACCAGGCTGGCCTTAAACTCAGAGCTCTACCTGGTTCTGCTGGGATTAAAGGCATGCTCTACCACACCTGGTTTAACTGGGTATTTTGATAATCAGGCAAGGTTAAGCTTTTGGAAAATTAGAAAGACAAAGGAAAAAGGACCTTTTTGTTTTCACTAATTGGCCCCAACTACTATCAGTGACTTCCCTTTAGTGAGTCTTTGTTTGCAGCCAGAGCATAAGCAAGACTCACTTTGTGTTCAGTGGGTTTCATCTGGAATGACAGCACTGACATGTTAACTTTATCACTCTGCCTCTGTGCTGAAGCCTGGCTCTGCTCTTTCTGGTGGCCAGTGTCTGGCTCTGCTCTTTCTGGTGGCCAGTGTGGCTGTCCACACATGGTGTCATTTTTTATTACCTCTACTTGCTGACCTCTCTTTATCTCAAGTCAGTCACTAATGGGGTCCACACATGCCGTGCCTTTCCTCTGTGGTCCTTTCATTCCTTCTTTTCTAATTTTGGGAATCACAAGCTCTGTGGTAGGTTACATGGCTGGAAACCATTAGTTATGGAGGCTTCTGAAGAGGGAAAACTGCATAGTTCAGTGGCTTTTGCACTTTTTTGATCATGATACATTATAAGAAATATATCAAGGGGTTAGAGAGATGGCTCAGCAGTTAAGAACACTGGTTGTTCTTGCAGAGGACCCAGGTTTGAATCCCAGCACCCACATGGCAGCTAACAGCTGTCCGAAACTCCAGTCCCAGGGGATCTGACAGTCTCTTTTGTCCTCCTTGGGCACTGCACAACATGGGTGCACTTACCTACATGCAGGCAATACACGCATACACATAAAAAAAAACCACACACACATCAAGAGGGGAGAGATAGATTGGCCCGAGAGTGCTTGCTAAGCTCAACATGTGGACCTGAGTTCAATCCCCAGAACGAACATACAAAAAAGGGTGTGGTGGCACATGGCTGGTAGTGTTAGTGCTGGAGAGGAGGAGATGGGCAGATCCTTGGTTCCTTGGCTAGCTCCAAGCCAGTGTGAGACTCCGTCTCAAAACCCAAGGTAGTCAGGTATCATGGCATATGTCTTTAATCCCAGCATTCAAGAGGTAGAGGCAGGTGGACCTCTGTGAGTTCCAGGCCAGCCTGGGCAATGTAGTGAGTCCCTGTCTCAAAACAAAAACCACAAACAAAACAGTATCTGAGAAATGACACCAAAGTTGACCTCTAGGCTCTACATGCATGTGCATGCACACATCTGCACACACACAAAACAAGATCTTTATGAATTGATGGTCACTTTTGCTTCATGTGCCTACAGTCTGATATTTTCAACTTCGTCACATTATATTCTCCATTTCATTAAAAAGTAGTTGTTACTGACCAATTACACCCATCTCTGGGTCATAAAACCGAAGCTTGAGAAACACAGGTTCAAAAAGCAGTTTCTAGGTTTGATAACCTGAAGTCTTTCACTTTGCCCTTGACAATGGTGATTCTGATTGATCCCTCTGACTCTAGCAGATTCAATGCCAGATAATACTGTTTGGTTACTACGCTATTTTAAAGGTGAGTTAGATTGTGTTTATTTAGCTTTGGCTTTCTATATAACAGACCTAAGTTTCTTTTTTTTTTTTTTTAAAAAAAAAAAAAATCTTAAATCCTAACAAACCAGCACTTACTTTCCAATTAGTAATACACGCAATAATAGCTCTGGGTCTCCCTCCTCCCACTTAAGTAAAGAAAATCCTGCCCTCCCTGAAAAAGGAAAGGAGAAAGAGGAAGTACTACCTGAACAAAAGCCTTTGTCCAGGCTCCTTCCTGATGATGTTTAGTTTGTAGTAGTGGCGCAGAGCTCTGGACATTTTCTCATAGGTCATGTTTGTTCTGTTCTGTTTGTTCAAAGGAGGAAGAGAGAGAAAAGAACGCACAAAGACACAATGAAATGAACCTCAGCAAAGGCACCGGGGCAGCTATTGCAATAAAAGCTCCTTAGCTGCTCCACGTGGCCCTGCTGGCCTGGGAACTTATCTGATACTCTGCCTCCCAACCCCTTCCTCAGCCTTTCACAGCCACTGGGGGGTCAAGGTTTCCTCCAAAGGCGAACCACCCTTTGCCCTCTAGCTAACATGGCAGATCCTGCTGCGACCACTCTCACTTCCTTCGTCCAGAGCTTGTCCCGCACAGCTTTCTGCAAGTTCCTTTCTGGGAGGCCTGGGGTGGGTCATCCCTTGTATCCTGACCCATGCAAAATTTCATTTTTGGTTGTGATCTTTTTTCAAACTTGTCTCTGGTCTGTCATTGTTTAAATTCCTATGGTGGGAGCAGGAATACGGGGTTCAGTGCCCAGGGGCGAGGGAGGCATGCAGAGGGTTCTTAGTGACTCACACACTGAAGTGTCTGTCAGTGGGGCCACGCCGTATTTGGTCATGGCCCTGGCTTGTCTTCCTTAGTCAGGCCAGGCTGGGCCACCTTTTTAGGGGCTCCAGGCCTCCCACAGCTCAGTTGTGACTCCCTAGCCTTCACCCAGCAGGGCTAGGCTGTGCTACCTCAGTGGCCCCAGTCTAGTCCCAGATCAACAGGGCCTCAATCACAATGAACTCCTGTTTACATCTGCAGGTTTGAATTGCCTTATTACAAAATTTATGTTCTGAATTCCATTTCCTCTTTCTAGTTTGGAAAACTGTGGGGCAAACTTCTTGCTTGTTAAAAGGGATGTTTTACAGTCAGAACATATTTTCCATGCAGAAATGGACTTTTGTCAACAGGGGGAGGTTTCCAACTGTTAGGGACAAAAGTGGCACTTCCCAAAGGTCCCCTGTGAGTCACAGAGCTCTCAGAACTTCCCTGTTCCCCAGTACCTAATGACAACAGGGGTGGCAGGTCTAGGTTGGCCAGAGTGGCCAGGCAGGATACTTATAATCAGTCTACTGAACTGGGCTATGCTGAATTAAGGAGCCCAGGGCAGAAGGTACACACTGCAAAGAGGCATCTTTAATTATTTCCTTCCTTTGCAACTACCTAATTGTTTGCCCAGCGAGGAACAAACCGAATAATCACGGGCAGATGTAGGAAGCAGAAAAGACAATTATCCTCCAATTCAGGGACAAAGACTGCATTTTGGCACCAGCTTTCCCAGCAAATATCTGGTGCCTTTTTACCTTATGGTTTCCCCACAGTCGAGCCAGTCCGTTGGGATCCACTATCCGGAATATTTTGGATTCTTTGTCCTCCCATCGGATAAAGTTTTCGTACCGGCTGTCAGAGAGCAACTGATAGACGTAATCCCAGAGCAGCCTACAGTCTACAGAAGAAAAGGGAGAACACTGTTAAACAGTTCTTGTGGCAGTTACAGGATTCAAAGAAAAGGGTTTGTCTAACTGATTCCTTCCTCATTTGACAGTGACGAAACTCAGGTCCAGTGAGTCTGAGATCCTGTTGGAGAAGCATGACCTTTGATGTACAGAGGCTTAGCGCTGACCAAGGCCAGCTACCTCGAGATGAAGACCAGGAAGGAGGAACAACTTGTTCAGACTCGGGCAGCAAACAGTACCTGTGAATGAATAGGCTTTGACAGTGGGCTCAAGCAGGCTAGTTGGACAGGGATTGGAAAAAGTCTTTGAGAGTATGTGCATACACTTGTGCATGTGTGTGTGCACCTGTCTAGGGAGTTGATATCAAGTGTCTTCCCCAGTCATTATCTTACTAGATTGATTTCTAAAAAAAAAAAAATCTATGTGGGGCTGGAGAGATGGCTCAGAGGTTAAGAGGACTCACTAGGACCCAGGTTCAATTCCCAGAACCCATATGGAAGCTGCCAGTAACTTCAGTTCCAGGGAATCTAACGCCTTCTTCCGGCCTCTGCAGGTTCCTGCATGCATGTGGCACGTAAACTCATGCAGGTACACACACACACACACAAATAACTTCTGGGGCTAGAGAGATGGCTCAGCAGTTAAGAGCACTGTCTGGTCTTGTAGAGGACCTGGGTTCAATGCCCACATGGCAGCTAACAACTGTTCATAACTCCAGTTCCAGGAGATGTGACACTCTTCTGACCTCTGTGGGCATAGCACAACACAGGTATACTTACATACATGCAGGCAATATACACACATACAAAAATAAGCAGGGTGTAGTGGCGCACGGTTTTAATCTCAGCACTCAGGAGGCAGAGGCAGGTGGATCTCTGTGAGTTCAAGGCCAGCCTGGTCTACATAGTTTCAGGTCAGCAGGGGCTACAGAGAGACCCTGGCTTAAAGACCAAAAGAACCAAAATAAAAATATTAAAAAAAAAAACTGGTGTGTATGTTTGTAAACTTTTTTAATCTCAGCACTTGGGGGGCAGAGGCAGATGGATCTCTTACTTCCAGACCAGCCTGGTCTACATGGTAAGTTCCAGGCCAGGCAGGGCTACACAGACCTTGTCCCCGCCACCCCCAAAAAACCCCATATGCATATGGGTGTTTATATGTGTGGCATATGGGCATGGGTGTTTGGGGGGTGTCTGTGTGCACAAGCAGAAGTCAGAGAACAATGAGTATCCTTTATCACTCCCCACCTTATTTTTTGAGACAGGGTCTCTCACTGAACTTGAAGCTCACCATTTTGGTTAGGGTGTCTGGCCAGCAAAATCTAAGGATCTACCTGTCTCCATCCCTCAGTGCTGAGGTTACAGACATGCATGGTGATGCCTAGCTTTTACTTGGGTGCTGAGGATTCAAACTCAGGGCTTCTTGCTTACAAAGCAAACACTCTTACCCACTGAGCTATTGCCCTAGTCCTTCGACCTGCATTTTGAGCCAAGGTCTCTCACTAAATTGGAAGCTGGACTGGCTGGCCAGCAAGCTCCAGGAATGCTTTTGTCTCTGTTCCCCAGAGCCAGGATTACAGGTGCACACTCTCCCGCCAGGCTTTTTCTGTGGGTGCTGGGGAATGAACTCAGGTCCATACTTGCGTGGCACACATTTTACTGACTGACCCATCTCCCAAGTCCAGAGACGTGAATTAGAGTTGAATGAAAGCAGTACGATTAAAAAATGGTAGAGTTAAAAGATTATTTTGCAGTAGGTGGGAGATGTTGAATGGGTAAAGAGGACTTGGGGCTAAAAGGAGAATAGTAATAATGGAAAACCATGGGAATAGGAGAATTATGTGGCTTGGTGACACTGGCTGTGGGAACCATGGCCAGCATTTTAAAAAAGGAATATAAATATTCTCATTGAATTACCCTCTGGCAGTCTTGCACAATGGAATCGTGGTGGAAAGGAACCTGGTACAAGAGAATCACTTCTCATTTGTAGGACCGATGTCCGAGTATGTGGTGAGGCAGCGAACATCAAGTGATTTAATGTGGCTCTGCACTGTGCTAAGACCAGGCTTTTGGTTGGAGATCCCTGGCTTTATGGGTCTGTGAAGTAAAGGTATGAGGCCTGTTCTCTACCACGGTCCAACAGGTAGGTGGAGACAGACGTGTACCTTTCCAGCTTAGCAGACGCTGGACTGGCCTCAGGGAGGGAGTAAAAGCGGCTCTACAGTGGGTAATGGAAGCTCAGCAACTGAATGTGTGTGTTATTTACTTGTGTGTAATACATATGTGCAGGGGCCTTGAAGGCCAGAAGAGGGTGTCAGATCCCCGGGAATTGGAGTTAGAGGTAGTTGTGAGCTGCCATGTGAGTGCTGGGAACTGAACCTGGGTCTTCTACAAGAGCAGTAAGTGCTATTAACCACTGAGCCATTTCTTCAGCCCTGGTGGAAGTGTCTTTATAAAAGAGATTCCTCTCACATCTACCCTGTGAGGACACAGCCAGAAGGTTCTATCTAAGAATGAAACCTCAAATCTACTGGTGCTTTGATCCTGAACTTTTAGCCTCTAGAAGTATGAGAAGCAATTTTCCCTTCCTGCTTCCCTTTCCCCTCCCTCCCTCTCTCCTCCTTTTCCTCCTCCACTTTTTTTTTTTTTAGATAGAGTCTTACCATGCAATCCAGCCTGGTCTCAAACATGCAGTGACCCTCCTGTCTTAGTCCTCCAAATGCTCAGAGTATGTATCACCATTTATCTAATTTCTCTTGTTTAGAAGTTACCTTATGGTATTGATTCAGCAGCCTGGATGGATTAAAAGAAGAACTGAGCTATGGCTCACTTGTTTTGTGCCACCGTCAAATGGGAGGCACCTTTCAATTTTTCACAATCTTGCCCAACTGGAAAGCATTTGATAAAACCAAGCACTATCACACAAAATGCCAGGAAATGAGGTGGGACAAGGGCAGTGTGCACATAGCCCCTGCCTGGCATACCTGTGCATTGACAATCATTTTCACTGTTGAGGACACCTTTGGATTCCTCTGATGTGGGAATGTAGTTCTCTAGTGTTTGTGCACGCAACTGTGTAGGTGCGAGTGCACGTGGAGGCTGGAAAATCAATGTCGGGGGTCTTCCTCAACTGCTCCTCACTATATTTTTTGAGACAGGATCTCTTACTGAACTTGGAGCTCATTAATTTGATGAGGCTGGCTGGCCAGGAAGTCCCAGGGATCCTACTGTCTCCACTTACACAGTAAGGGGATTACAGGTATGCCATGCCAGGCTCTAGTGTGCTCATTTTAATAAAGGTGAACATAAAGAGCTATATAGTTTGTTCTAAGGAAACTTTGCCCATGTAAAGGTGAGTGATATGCTGATAATCCCCTGGGCTCCAGGCCTCTTGCAGAGCTGAGACTCGAGGGTTCTGGGGTTGGAGAGATGGCTCAATGGTTAAGAGCATTGGCTGCTCTGGCAGAGGACCCTGGTTGGATTCCCAGCACCCACATGGTGGCTAACAACTGTAACTCCAGTTTCAGGGGATTCAATGCCCTCTTCTGACCTCCATGGGCATTTCATAACACAGTGTACTTACATACATGCAGGCAACATACTCATACACATAAAATAATGAATATATATAT
>NW_008329365.1:2856864-2898367 GCF_000622305.1 Nannospalax galili
CAAAAAAAATAATATATATATATATATATATATATATATATATATATAGAGAGAGAGAGAGAGAGAGAGAGGACAGTTCTTTTAACATCCATCCCCATCTGCACAGATGCTTCCTATCACATTACATACTAGATGACGCATATCATCAGTACAATGCCCTTCAGATTGCTTCTTCAGTGAAGGGCTTACTCGGCCCTGGGGTTTCATGTTGGCTTTTGTAGCCATCAAACTGGATTCCAGAATTCAACCATGTGGCATGCACACTGGGTGGCAAATGCAGGGCAGGGCTTACCAGAGAACAGATTTTACTTGTAAGCTTCAAGAACATTTGTATATTGCAATCTATTTTCTCCCCCTTTCATAAAGTTGAAAATACCCCAAACAAGCTTTCAATTGATCACTTTAAATGACATTTAATCCAGCAAAGCCAACATGAGCTTAGTAATAAGTCTGTTGACGTTCAAGACATACTGAATTACTCAGCCACAAACGGAAGCAGCAACAGGAATTTTGTGGCATAAAGTAGTTGTTTCAAGGGTGTCAGTGGCTTTTATAACACTATTGATTGCTCTGTTTCTTTAGTTAAAAATTATGCCCAGATGATAAAAATAACTGTCTGACCACAGCACCATTTTTTTAAAAATCTTTTACTTACTATTGAAGTTTAAGCCATGCGAGTTATTCTCTTCAATACTTTACTGAATAAAAGGCACGTCTTTTTGTATGCGTTGGATACTATTATCAGGGACCAAGTGAAATCTTCTAGCTTTGTACAGATGTGATGTTCTTTGATCAACAATGAAAATGCTTTAATACAATAAATAAAATGCACCAAATTCTAAAAGCAGAAGTTTATCCCTCTATAAAACAACTGAACATACATGTATAAAGTATTTTTTTTAAATCACAAGTCATTCATTAATTTTAAGTGTGAGTCCTCTCAAAGTGAACAGCTGTGATGGTCGGTGTTAACTGACAAATTGTCAGAATCCTGATTGCCTTAATTGAGGTGGGAAGATTTGTCCTCTGTGGGTGGTACCACTCACAGACAGGATCCTGGATTGTAACAATGGAAAAAGGGAGCTGAGGAGCATCATGCCTTCATCACCCTGTTCTGATTGTAAATGGGATGTGATGAGCTTTAAGCTCCTGCAGTCTGGATTTCCCCACCATGATGGACCGTGACTTTGACCTGTGAGCTACAGTAAACCCTTTCTTCCTTCAGTTGCTTTTGTTAGAGCATTTTATTACAGCCTCTTCTATCTATAGGGGACATGGAGCAACTTAATGTCCATTACTTGGATTGTCTCTTCTAAATTAGAAAGTTTGTGATGTGGGTTAGCTCAGGGAAAGCCACTTTGCAACTGCAAAGAGTTCGCTCTGCTTCCTGCTGGGTGAGGTACCCTGGGTATCCCCCACCAAGAGGTATTGTAAAAATCCCTTCCTGTGGTTAAGGAGAAATATTTTCACTCCCACGAGACTGTCTCCCACCAGAGACTTATTGTATAAACTCACCCAGCAGAGATTGTAAAAAGATGGACAATTCACACATAACACAGTTTCTAAAGAAAAAAACAATCCCTGCTAGACAAAACTAATGTTTAAAATTTTTGAGTAGGCAGGTCAAATTACAAAGGGAATGTGTAATGATGGAGAATAATTTAACTTTCTGGAAAGTTTCTAAGAAAGTCATTTTATGCTGTTTTACCTACCCAAGTAGAACTTTAAGTGAGGGTCTATAGACTTTATACCATGGGGGTAAGTATAAATTACCAACAGGACAAAGCTGACTGTCCCCAGTTAAATTTGAAAAATGGGTCATCTCAAAATTGATAAGCTATTTCAAGTTCAACAACAAAACAGATAAGGTAATATACAAAATATAAAGAAAGGTTGCTAAAATGTGACAGCTAGCCATTGAGCAAGATTTTTCCTCCCAAGGGTGGTGTCTGAAAATGTCTAGGGGGGGTGGATGGAGGTACTTTTGGCTGGGGATGCACAGGAAAAAGTCCCCAGGACAAAGAATTACTTAGCCTAAATATCAAGAGTGCTCAAGTTGAGACGCTCTACCTACAGCAACACAGGTTCACAACACTGAGGCAACCATCTACCACCCGGCCACATTCCCCTTATCCATGACTACGTCGACATTACCTAGAAGCAGAGTTGATAAAGCCAACACAGCCAACTGTGTTGCTACACAGATGTGTGTTTTTAATGGGCAACTGCTTGTTTTTCTGTGGTTTAGAAAAACAGATACCATATGTGCACAGTGGCATGCTGCGGAACAGAGAGGTGGAGCCAGAGAACACAGAACATACGTTGATGCTTCCTGGCTTCATGAGGCAGAAGGAATACAGCTGAAATCAAGTTGGTCCCTTCAGACTTTGGTTACATATGGCATGCAGCAAGGTGGGGACACTGGACTCAAACTCACACCCAAGTGGGATTCAGCCTGTGGCTGGAACCTAGAAGTACTCTAGCCCCTCACTTTGCTGCGGGGTGGCTACACTTTGAAATTTACATAGGGACCACAGAGTGGTGGAGATGGGGAGGGGGTAACATACACGGAGGGATACATAAATGGGAATTTCAGTCTTCCCAAGCCTCTCCCATTATTTTCTACCCAGCCATGGTGCTGTTGCTGTTTTATGTTTTTAAAAACTCCATCCTGAACTTTCCTTTTCTTTATTCTTTGATTTCAGCTCCTTAGATCCCAGTTACTGTCTTAATCACCTCCTCCAAGAGGGATAACAGGCAAAGCCTAGGGGAAGGGGTCACAGAAGCAAATCTCCAAGGAAAGGGGAAGCTGGGGTGGCTTTGGAGGGGCATACTTTGTAGGTTATGCTTGAATAGACCTTGCCTGCCGATACCCGTGCCAGCTTGGGATGGGCACCTGTGCTGGCTACAGCCAGGGCTCTCCTCTGACCTGCTTAGTAGCTCTGGAGTAAAGCAGTGGAGGGAGGCTGACATATGGGCATTGACTCACTTGTGCGATACACTGTCATGTTGTCTTAGAACAATCAATTGTCCAGACATGGGAAATATTCCCAATATTACAGATAAAGGAGGTCTCGGGAGACCAAGCCCCTTTCTGTGGGAGGTGAGAGCTGAGTTCACTTCCACTGACTGCAGAGTCCAGGCGAACTCACAGATCCACATAGCTTCCCTGGGCATACTCTGGTTCTCTGCACACTAGACCCTAGCTTGAGCAGGCTCTGGGCAGAGAGTTCCAGAGGCTTGTCCCCCAAAGATGGTGCAGGAGAGTACAAAAACCTCTGGACTCCCTTTTGGCTGATGAAGACAACCCGTAACAGTCCTTTTCTTTCTGCCAAACAGTATTTACATACTTACATATGTGCAAAAGGTGTGAATACACATGTATACCTCCACCTCTTACTAGTAAGGCTCAGAAATGAGACACGTCCCTTCATAGAGTGGTCCCTTTTATGACTCTCGTTTTAGGGAAGGGTCTTCAAGGCCACTCCTGAGGCTCATTTACAAAGGAAGAAAAAAATCCCAAAAAGCCTCATTTGAAACTAATCTCATTTCAAACTTCTGGGAAGGAAATAGAGAAGGCAAGTGGGAGGTCAGAGTGAGGCAGCTGTGAGTTCTCAAGTGCCCTTGGTCCCCAAGGCCAAGCCTCCCGCCACTGTCCCTGAGTTCCATTTTCATCTGACTTAGACTGGAGGCTTTCCAGGTTAAATTTCTATGTATACATAGCTCTGTCAGTCAATAGCCTAAACCATGAAAGTACACTGTTTGGGCCAGTGTACACATAAGCACCACGGAGGTTCCTGTCTCCATAGTCAGAATCTTTTGCTTGTGTTAAAGATGCAACCTTGGCTACACATTTTTTAAAAGGCCCAAGAGATTGCTTTTAACATAAAGTGTGTTGTAAGGGAGAGTGAGGAGATCCTGCCAGTATTGGGAGGGAATTCCAAGTCTTATCTGATGTTGGATCAATGAGTCAACCAACCAATGGCATCTTGAAGAGGTTCAAGTTTGACAAGAATATTGAGAGACTGGAGCGAAAGTTGTAAGATAAACACAAGAAAGGAAGAACTGTCAGTTACAGGGGGTCACAGACCTGAATAATCAAATCTGCACAGATCTCTAAGGAATGAACTATCAAGTCAGGTGTGGTAGCTCGAGAGGCTGAGACAGGAGTTCAAGGCCAACGGAGATTACAGAGTAAGATCCTTCCGCAAACAAACACATAAACAGAATGGATTATAAGACAGATTCCTGCTTCCCAATGACTCCTCCTTCCTTAGCAGACATTTAGATTGAGGCTAGGAAAGGACAAACAGGAAACCTCTTTATGTAAGAGAAAATCAAGTTTCTTAAAATTTAGTTGACCTCAGTATGGTGTTGTCCACCTGTAATTGCAGCCCTCAGGAGCTGAGGCAGGAGGATCAGAAGTTCAAGGTAGGCCTGTCTTTCATCTATAACAATGTCTTGCACATAGTAAATACATGACAAAATTTTTAAATAAATGATTGGCTATACATTCAAATATGCAAAGAGTCTATCCTACTTAGGTGTGTTTTATTTATATAAATGATGCCACGGTTCTGGATTATTCTGCAGGTGTAGCCTGCAGTCCAGAACTTGTCTACTGTCTTACATCATTTGTTATTGCTTCCTTCATATGCCTCAGACATGCCTCATCACTTAAAGTGCAAGTATTTCCTTGACAGCAAGCACAGTGTTTTTGACATCCTCATCCTACATAATGTCTGAGATTCTCACTAAATGAACATTCACAGACGCAGAGAGCAGAGGGCAGCAGACACTGTATGGTCAATTAGTAAATATTTAAGACTTTGCGGCCATAGGATCTCTGGAGCAGTTCAACTGAACTTATGCTTGGGTTGCAGAACAAAAGAGGACATAGACAATAATAATATAGGTAACATGCCTTTTCCCAAGAAACTCATTTACAAAAATCAGCTGGTGGCTGGACTTTGCCAAGGCTTCCAATCCTTGATGGAGTGCCTCTGGGTAGAAGGAAATAGCATTTGGGGAAAGACAAGGAACCTAAGCTTGAGGCTATACTACTGATGTGTCTGAGTCTCAGTTCCTTCATCTGTAAAAGACGTTTCTAGCTGTGAAATCATCTACTCCTAAGAAAGAACTCCAATACAAGTTAACCTTATGCTTGTGCACAGAAGACACTTTCCAAGGCCCTCAGTGAACACCTGAAACCACCGTTCCAGCTGAATTCAGTGTATACTGTTTTTTCCTATTTATGCATACCTATGATGATGTTTTTAATCTATAAATTATGTGTAGGGGACTACCAATGGTAACTAATAATGAGGCACTTTATAATGACATACTGTAATGAGTTATTTAAAATGGTTAATATTCCATTAATATTTTTGGATCATGGTGGACCATAAGATAACTAAAACTGCAGGAAAGGGGTGGGGGGGGACCACTGTACATAGCTCGAACTTATCCCCCAGCATCAAGAGATGTTGTATCTCAATCTGCAGGCACTCATGGCCAATGCACCATGCAACACACTTCTGAAACACACTAGTGTGATTCAGGCCATAACCCTTCTGCAGGTAGGGAAAGGTTTGAGAAGACTGACAGATGCCTTCCACCCTGCCCCCCCATCCTTCCTTGAAGACAGTAAGTAGAAAAAACATAAGAAGCTCACTGTTACTTATACCAATGACTATTCAATAAAAACAGAACCTTGGAATCTTGTTTCACTGTCTTGCTAAAGGCTCTACCCACTAACTTTCTGACTTTTTAAGCCTTCAAACAATCTGTCTTGCTGTGCTGCGGATTGAACCCATAGTCTTATGCATGCTAGGCAAGCATGCTACCTCTGAGCTATATCCCTACCCCTCCCAACACGTTTAACTCTTGATAACTGCCCTTCTATAATTTGAAAAGCACAAGCCACACATGAAAAAGGTTGAATTTATATTTAGTCTGCATTTAAACTGCCAAGCACCCATTGAATTTTCTTTATTAATTATTTTAGTTTTTCACATGGTAAATACCCAGAGTAAACTACCATAGCTCTGCATGTAGTCTTTGAATTGCATGGCTCATCTAATTTTTTCAGCAATGAGAAAAAAGAGCTTACGGAAAATGATGGATTTAAAAAATAAATTTGGGCCGGGTGCGGTGGTGCACACCTTTAATCCCAGCACTTGGGAGGCAGAGGCAGGAGGATCTCTGTGAGTTCAAGGCCAGCCTGGACTACATAGTGAGTTCCAGGACAGCTGGAGTTACAGGGAGACCCTGTCTCAAAAAGACAAAAAAAAATATTATTATTACTTTAAAATATTGTTATTTTAGGTGTATGAATGTACTGCCTACATGTATGTAAGTACAATGCTTGAGGAAGTTGGAAGAGGGCATCAGACTCCCCTGGAACTGGAGTTAAGGATGGCTGTTAGCTGCCATGTAGGTGCTGGGAATTGAACCTAAGTCCTCTGCAAGAACACCAGTGCATTTAACTGCTCAGTCATCTCTTCAGCTCCTATTATTATAAATATTTTATTATTTTTTATTTTATGTGTATGAGTATATTGCCTGCATCTGTCTAAGTGCACCTGTGTCATGCAACATCCATGGAAGTCAGAGAGGGCATTAGATACCCTGGAACTGGAGTTATGGACAGTTGTCAGCTGCCACTGTGGGTGCTGGGAATCAGCCAGTAGCACTCTTCACCCATGAGGCATCTCTCCAGGCCCCAAATGATGAATTTTTAATTGACTTGGATAAACATTGAGTTCTTGGGCTTTCATCTTTACCAGAAACAGAAAATAATACCCCGGTCTTTATCTTCTATTGGCTCTTGAGTTTCTCCATCTAGAATGACCTCTTTTTCTCTAATCTCCACATGTCTATGTTCTAAGCATTCTTTTTTTAACTTTTGTTTTTGGAGACAGGATCTCACTATGTAGCCCTGGATGTCCTGGAACTTCCTCTGCAGATTAGGCTGGCCTCAAACTCACAGAAATCCTCCTGCCTCTGCCTCCTAGTGCCAAGATAAAGGCATGTGCCACCATACCTAGTCCCTAAGCATTCTTTTAAGCCCAGCTGAAAGCCAGCCCTCCACGACACCTTCAGTGACCTCCTACAGTACTTAGTAAGACACCTGCTTTTATAGCTGACTATGCTCAGCCATTTTATGACAAAGATGCAACCATATACCTTTGTGAAATCTTAGCTCTGTAAGAAATGCAGTCTGGTGCTTTAACCTTAGGTTGTCTGAAGGCCTAAACCCTCCTGCACTACTACTTGAATGTTAAGAATCTGTGTTGCCCCACATTGGTGAGGAGTGCTTCTATTTACACCCTCCAGCTATGTTACTCATCAGTGTGACATTCAGAGGCACTTTCATTTCTTTCTGTGCTGAACTCAAAGAACTCTAACGAGCCCAGTTTTCTTGTCTAACAGCTGCTTTGTAGAGATGTAAAGGCATCTATGGCTGTTCAGTAAAGACAGAGCCTTACAGTATAAACACGAACGACTCAACGGATTTGACCTTCGGTAAACAGAATCACTTTCAGAAAAATCTTAGTAGCCCAGAAAGACACAGAGGGTAGGGACAGAGGCAGAGAAGTATTACCCTCCCCTCCAAAGGAGCATGGAGCTGTGAGCCACCTTCCTCAGAGGGTTGTAGAATCGAGATGCTCTCTGTTTGTGGACTTGTGGCGTGGGAAGGGACCTCAGTGACCACCCAACCTGACCCTGGCATTTCATCCTTGGGAAAAGCAATGCCTGTCAGCTAAACTAGCTCATCTAAGATTTGGTTACATTAGTTAACGTATCTATTTGGAGATTTTACAACATGTGCATATATCCTTAGAACATTAATAGTTTTGAGGAACTCCATCCTCAAAGGAATTAATGCATTTTCCCCCAGATTTGGTCCCAGGATTATTTACTATGAATAGTTTGTCTTCCTAGAACCAGAAAGAAAAGCAGAGACCAACTCTAAGTGTTCTCAGGCCAAAAGGGATCCATGGATACCAAGGCTCACTACTTGATTGGTTCAGTACTCATGTAGCTTCTTTTACTTTATATGTATTTTTTATTATTCTAAGTTACACAAGGCTATTTTCATGAATGTATCCAATGTACTTGAGCATACCCCCCACACTTTACATCCTCTTCTTTTATCCCCTCTCCCTCCTGTTGATCTCCTTTGTTCCCCTACACGGATTCTCTTAACCTTTCGTATTATCATATGAGTTTATGTATCTATATAAAGATCCAAGACCCACAAATGTGATAATTTTTCTGAGACTGACTTACTTCACTTAATATGATTATCCCCAGTCGCATTTTAACTGATGAGCCTGTATTCAGCAAAGTGCTGGGGTTTGGAAATATGATTTTAAAAATAAAGGTAGAGGGGCTGGAGAGATGGCTCAGTGGTTAAGAACACTGGTTGTTCTTGCAGAAGACCCAGGTTCGAATCCCAGCACCCACATGGCAGCTCACAACTGTCCGTAACTCCAGTCCCAAGGGGCTTCGATAGCCTCTTCTGTCCTCCTTGGGCACTGCACGACACGGGTGCACTTACCTACATGCAGGCAATACACACATACACATAAAATAAAGATAATAAAGTTAAAAAAAATAAAAATAGAATTTTGAGAAACTAATGTTGTGAGATTTATGAATCTGCTAAACAGGAGGAAGATAACTCTGTATGTCTAAATAATTCCTTCACACTGCCTTTCCTTCATGTACGCTATTCTTCTTGACAGGTGTGTTTACGAGTTCCAAGAAGTCCGCTGTAAAGATGGCGAAATGGGGGCTGGAGAGATGGTTCAGCAGTTAAGAGCACTGGCTACTCTCGCATAGGACCTGGGTCTGATTCCCAGCACCCACATGGCAGCTAACAACTGTCCATAACTCCAGTTCCAGGAGAATCTGACGTCCTCTCCTGACCTCTGCGGGCATTGCATGACACGGGTGCATTTACATGCATGCAGGCAATACACTCATACACATTTAAAAAAAAAAAAAAAAAAAAGGTGGTGAAATGAAGATGCACACGAAAGACCCTGACCAAGAAGCCAGCTCTGCAGACAGCAGTCAAGGGACAGCAAGGTCACCAAACCTCATCGGACCTGGGGCAAGGCCTTGGCCTCCCTGGAGCTGGAGCTCCCCTGTGGTCTCCCTTGTGCAGATGACCAGCCCACATCAAAGAAACAAAACCATCACACTCTACCTCCAAGAGCTGTTGAGAACTACACACAAGAAAAGGATCTGAAAAATGCCATGTAAGAAAGAAGCCAGGGAGGTACACGGGGATAAGAGGGGGCCCTGCTGAACATGGGGTAGGCTGTCGGTGTCAGTAAGCCGTATTCTCATCCCATCTTTTCCCTGCAGTGACCTGAGGAAATTTGCAGTCTGTCCGACCTCCTTCTTCCTGTGGCCATTGGTCCCCACCCTGCACTTTCTTCATTATTAAAAAAAAAAAAAAAATCTCATGTATATATAAAAAACAGAAACTGATGATAAAGGAACCTCCATGCATCCATCACCTACCCACTGGACCATAATATACCACACCCCATGGCTAACCCTATGTTACTGCCTACACATTCATTCTCCCATCCCTAAACCTGCAGGATCATCTTTAATTGAATCCTAAACACACTTTGATTTTCACAGTTCTTTAAACATGCAAATCATATTTATTTGCCTATTTTTTCTTGCTGCTGTAGTGCTGAGTATCATGCCTAGGGCTTTACACATGCTAGGTAAGCATTCTACCACTGAGTTATACCTTCAGTACCCATCTTCTTTCCTTTCCTGTGTATGTGCATGTGTATGTGCATGCATGTAGAGACCAGAGGACAACCTTGGGTGTTGTCTTCATGTGCTGCCTACCTTGTTTTTTTAATTTAAAGATTTATTTATTAAATATTTTATTTATTTTGTTTTATATGTATGAGTGTATTGCCTGCATGTGGTGGAAGACCCATGTCAAGCAAAGTCCAAGAGGTCAGAAGGCATTGGATTCCCCTGGAAGTGGAGTTACAGATGGCTGTTAGCCTCCGTGTGGATGCTGGGAACTGAACCTAGGTTCTCTGCAAGAGCAACCAGTGCTCTTAACTGCTGAGCTGTCTCTCCAGCTCCAAATTTATTTATTTCTAATTTCTGTGTATGGTGTTTTGTGTGCATGTATATATGTGTACCATGTGCATGCAGTACCTGAGGAGGCCGGAAGAGGGCGTTGAATCCCCGGAACCTGGAGTTACAGGTGTTGAGAACTGAATCTGCACCCTCTCTTAACTGCTGAGCTTCTCTCCACCACCTCCATCTTGTTTATTGACAGAGTCTCTTACTAGCCTGGAACTTGCCAAGTAGATAGGCTGGTTGGCCAGACAGTCCCAGGGATCTACCTGTCTCTGGCTCCCCAGGGTACATGCCTGGCTTTTTAACATGGGTTCTGGGAACTGAACTCAACACTTTACTGATTGAGCTATCTCTCCAGCCTCCCCTTATTTTTCTTAATTCAACATTTCTGATGTAAATTATTTAGAATAATAAAATGGAGACAATGGTGGTGCTGTATTCCCAGCTAAAGAAAACTCTAGAAACAATTTGTTAGGGAAGAGTCAAGACAGGTAGCCTGCAGAGATACCTGTTGTTATGGGAACTGAGCATACTGATGGGAAGAAAGAGCACTTGTCCCCTTTACTTGAATAGATCTCTGTTCTAAGTCCAGGTCTCCTCCCACTAAGGGAAGCTCAGCAGCTCTAGTTTCACACTCCCCCTCCCCTGGGAAGTCATCCTGGGCTCCTCCAGTTAAAACACCTTCCCCCTGCTTTGCTTTCACAGCACTTTATTATTCTGGTATACAGAAGGTGCTCAATGAAGGCTTGTACACGGAGCAAATGGCAGGTAGAGCTTGTACCTTTCTCCCTTGTGAGTGGCACACACATGTGTTTCTCCCACTAAATTCTCAAGTCTACAAGGAAAAAGGTACTGTCAAATCAGCTCTGTATATACAGGACTTCTGATGCATTTATCTCTACTTTGTAGGTGGTTCCATGGGGGTCTCATGAAGGGAGAGATATCCTCTAGGAAAAGAACTCACCTTGCCAAATGGTTAGAGCATGAGGCTTAAGGAGAATTTTATGTATCTTATGGGCAGAAAGAAATTCCAGTGGTGGGGCTGGAGAGACGTCGCAGAAGTTAAAAACACTGGCTGCTCTTCCAGAGGAGCCGGGTTTGATTCCCAGCACCCACACACTGGCTAACAGCTGTCTGTAACTCCAGTTCCAGGGGATCCAACCCCCTCTTCTGGCCTCTATGGGCACTGTATGACATGGGTGCACTTAGATACATGCAGGCAAAACACTCATACACATAAGATAAAAATAAATAGATTAAAAATAATTCCAATGGGTTGAGTCCTCCTCCCTCCACTGCTTTCTTGTCTTAGGTGAACAGTTTTGGGCTTGTCATCATAAGTGAAAGAATCTGGGTGTGGTTTCCTCTGACCAAATGACCTAGCAACACCTGCAAACACCCCAATCCCAATTTCCTCTCTTCTCTCCCAAGGGGAAGGCTGCCTTGAGTCGCTGCCCACAGGATGGAATTACAGGCACATCTGAGGCAAAGGTTTTTTTATGCTGTGTCTGGTCATTAATTAGCCCCTGGAAACTTCTGGATGGGCCCATTAGTATGCTCATAAACCTTTTATTTTAAATGTTTTCGCTTAGCCACCATATTCCGAGGTGACTCTCCTTGTAAGCTGGATGAGGACATTCATTCCTTAACATTTCTGAGGCTCATTAACTGCTCCCTCCCAGCGGCTCATTAACCAGCCCATTAGGGACTCTGCCTCATCCAGGCAGAAGCCTCCACTTGCCCTCCCCAAGCCTTTGCAAGCACCTAATTGGGAATGGCATGAGGCTAGCCGCAAGGCTCTGAACAGGGAGCAAGGCTTCTGCTGGGTGGTGAAGGGATGCCAGACGGGTGGACATACTCACCTGCTATTCTCCCAATGGGCATGGCATGTTCTTCAGGCGGGGACACAGAGACCATGATGTGGTTCATGTAAGCCAGGTCCTCCCGATGAGACAGGTTGATGGGCTTCCCTTCCCTATGCAGCCCATCCTCGGAGAGCCGGGACTGTTTGAAATCCACCGAATGCCGGGGGTTCAGGATCAAGGGGTGCATGATGGGGCTGGGCATCAGCTGGATCACTCGAGTGCTCTCCTGCCGGGGGCTAGAGGGCTTTGGGTGGGATTCGGAGGGTGGTGGGCAGTGATTATTCTCCATGGGAGACACTGACAGGGGGTAGGACTCCTGGTGGTTGTTTTCCTGCTGGAGTCTTGGCCCCTGGGCCCTCTCCGCTGGGGAGAGGTGGCGGATCATGTTGTCCAGGGGGGACCGCAGGGGCCGCTGCTCGGGGTCTGGAGAAGGTCGGTGATTTGTGGTGATGGGTGACCTAGGGCGGTGTAAGAGTTCAATGGTGGGAGGGTTGTGGTGCATGCTCTCCATGGATGGCCTGGGCGTCCTCTGGACACAGTTATCTGTGGAGCAGAGGGAAAGACAATCAAGACCCCGGTGAATCTGCAGCCCTACAACTTCAAGGTGGCTCTACAGGTAGCTGTACTGGTATGTGGAGACCCTCTGAACCCAGCATACTGTGTCTCTTCCAGTGCACATTGTGGACATTGCTAGACAGGCGAGGAATGCCCACTAGCATCCCACTTATCACCTATCAGTGGCTGACAAATACAAGGAGCCCAGTTCCCTTTATTTTTTCTTACTTGACTCCTCCCTGTGAGGTTTGAGGTGTGTGGGGTTCCTAGCTGGTTCTTTCCAGATGCTCTGAAGGGCTTGCATTTTCACAACCCAATTGTCTTTATCTCAAAGAGTTATTATTGCTGATAATGAGGACCAAAGATGACTATATTCTAGGTACTAGATTTTACTGCTTAAAACTTGTAACTGGGGCTGGACAGAAGGCTCAGCAGTTAAGAACACTAGTTGTTCTTGCAGAAGACCAGGGTTCAAATCCCAGCACCCACATGGTAGCTAACAGTCTGTAACTCCAGTTCCAGTGGATTCGACAGCCTCTTCTGTCTTCCGTGGGCATTGCAGGACACGGGTGCACTTACCTACACACAGGCAATATACGCATAAACAAATTAAAAATAAATAAAATATTAAAAAAACTTGTAACCCTCTTAAGCAGAAGATAGCACTATTATTCCTGTTTTACAGATGATAAAACTGAGTCACAGGCAACTTATTCCAAGTCACACAGCTGGTTAGCAGTTAAAACCATATTCTAAAATCTATATACTTATTATAGCACTTTGTCACTCAGATCCTAGCCATCACACCAAAACTTGCTCTCCTCATCAACAATGGTCTGTTATCATCATCATCATCATCATTATTAATAACAACAATGGCCATTATTAGAAATGACAATTTTGCACTTGGGAGAGCTTTCAGAAGCTTGTTCCCAAGTGCACAGATCTTGTACATGCTCAGAGAGTAAGTAGAAGCAAACAGGAAGAAGGATGGATAGGCACCCCAGCAACATATGTACACCACCCAATTGGAACCTCCAAGTTGCTGAGGAATGGACCAGCACAGGTGGAGCTGGGTTCTCTGTTAAAGCTCAGGACAGGAATCCACCCATAAAAATGTACTGGCTCGCATCTGTCTTAAAGGGGGGGGGGTGTCTCTGGCCACATATTGCCCAGGGCAGTCTCAGCAAAAGGATGAACATTCTTGCTGATTCCTAGGCTTGCCCACAGCGCTAAGAAAATGGTGTCAAAGATATCACCTTTGTCCACTAAACCAGTGTCTATAAATAAAGAACCCATTAAAAGGGAAATGGGACTCTGACAGGGTCAGTAACCAGGGGAAGAGGTGGTGATTTCCTCAAAGTTTATACAGGGCTAGCATTAAAATGGGGAATTTCTTTTTCTTTTAAAAGTTCTACTAGATCTCCCCTATCACACAAGATATGCACAAAAGAAATACTGAGCGTGACACATAAAGGTTGTCAGGAAGGGAAAGTGCCTGTTTTGTGACTACTGTAACTTGTTGCCATAAATCCAAAAGCACTTATTCATTGGAATAGTTATCAACAGGAGACTTGCTTAATACATTATATATCTCTAAATAATGAAGCACTATACAACTTAAAAAGGAATGAGGTATATATCAATGTTTTGCTGAGGAAGTATCCAGGTAATATGGCTGTACACAAAAGGAATGATAAAGTATTTATAACCTGTGACCATTTACCTAACAAGGGAAAGAGGGAGTTCCAATTTCAATAAAAGCAGAGTAGCTTACCAGACCAAACGCCCCACAGGTAGAAATGATAGAAACTGGATAAAGCACATTCAAAAAGGCCATTTAAAGGTACTGGATGGTGACTCAAAATAGACAAAAACAGAAGGGAATTTTATTCTTGAAAGAAAGAACCTTCACAGAGCAAGACACAGCTTTATACAGCTTTTCCCCCAAAGTACTCCAGTCTGTGGAGCACAAGGCAGTTCGAAGATGGGCAGAAAGCTGCTTGAGCTGCCAGAGGATAAAACAAGTAGATGCCAAAAAGGAAGCAAATCTCAAGAAGAGAGCATGGGGGGGGGGGGGGGGAAAAAAAAAAGAGCTATGGAACGGCACGAGAGAGTTCTTCCAAATGCTTGTCTGACTCCTGAACAATTCATAGAGATGGGGAATTCAAAAGCAGTGGTTGTGTGGCTCAAACCTATGAGCAGAAATCTCAGCTCCTGGACCCAACAATGGAAACACAGGTTAGAGTTTGAGTCTCATTAAGTTAGAAGGCTCTGCCAACACTTCAGTGTGTCCACTTACCCCAGAATGACCACACGTTAGCAGTAAAGACCGTGCTGCAGGACAAAGAGAATTTGCTGAGGGCTAAAGGCAAAACTGAAAGATTTGCCCCAATAACAGGAGACTAAGCAATCTTCATATTCAGAGGGACATGCTTACACACCGAGAGAACAAAAGTCAATATTCTTCAGGGGAATAAACATACTCCAAAGTTTCTACAGTGTGTTCTGTAATGTTCAGTATCAATACGATTTTTCTAGACACAAAAGGCCATCAACACAAACAGATTCTGAGACAATATAGAATAGATGGAATTAGCAAAAAAGATTTTAAAGGACCTTAAGAAAGGACTGTAAGGTAACTATTATAGATAGGATCATACATTTCAGGGAAAGGCATAGATAGAAACTTCCAAAAGAGGGCTGGAGAGATGGCTCAGTGGTTAAGAGCACTGACTGCTCCTGGAGAGGACCCAGGTTCGATTCCCAGCACCCACATGGTGGCTAATAACTACCCATAACTCCAGTTCCAGGGAAGCCGAGGCATTCTTTTCACCTCCTCGGGCACTGTATCACACAGGTGCACTTAGATGCAGGCAATACACTCATACACATAAAATTAAAATATTAAAAAAAAACTGTCAAAAGAGAAACCAAACTTAGAAACCGAAATGAAGATTCTAGAACTGAAAGGTATAATATACAAAATGGAAGATGAGATTGGATGGATTTAACAACATATTGAAGATGAGAAAGGAAAAAGTTAAAAATAAAATTAAAACCAAATTACAACATCAAAGAGTTAAATATACCTGTACCTGGAGTGGAGAAAGAAAAGACAGGAAAAAAGCAGAAGAAATAACGACCAAAGTTAGGCCCAAAGTTAGTAATGACTACCACAATATCAACAACAAACTTAAAAATTCAGGAAGCTCAGCAAATCCAATCCCAGGTTACAATGAACATCACACCCAGGCACAGGATAGCCAAACTGATGAAAATCAAAAGTAAAACAGAAAACTTGGGCTGGTTATGGTACAGTATGTTTACAATTCTAGCACTTGGGAGGGTAAGGCAGGATTGCCATGAATTAGACATCAGCTTGTACTACACAGTGAATTGACGCCAGACTGGTCATGCAATGAGACCTTGTCTCAAAAATCAGAGGGCGAGGACGGGACAGGGGTTGGGGTAGGGGTATGGATGGGACACGAGGAGATGATGATTGGTTGACCATGAATCTTAAAAAGCAGTGTGGGGGGTGAAGGGGATGGAAGATAAAGTTGAGCATATACAATCCATCCAAAATGTTTCAGAGACTCTGAAACTTGCTCAGTGTGTCTACAAAATGCCATAATGCCACCCATAGAAAGTTCCATACCAGGACATTTGTTTCATCAACAAAATTTGAAATATTATATAAAATTCCTTCAGCTACATGGATTACAGTGTATATGAATTATAAATAAATTTCATGTTTAGAACTTGGGTCCTATCACCATCCTGTACACATTACAAAATCTGAAAAAAAAAAATCCCAAATCCAAACTCTTCCAGATCCACAAGTTAATGCACACTGTGCAAAGTTATTCTAATTATGGCAACGTTCTTTTAAAGAAGGGGTTGGGAAGACTGACCAACTGCTTGCAATCTTGAGACCCTTTCTTGTATTCACACTGTATATAGTATTTTCAAGCTGGCTGGAGAAATGTGACCGCCCACCAGATGTTGGATAATGCTGAGGAACTAACTATTGGCATTCAGCTGATACGGTTCTGATTTTATAAAGTACCTGTATCTTTTTAGGCCTATTCTGATATATTTATGGATGAAAGGATTCATTGGGGATGGTGAAGAGGGGGTAAGGTATGAAGGAAACACGTTTGGTCATGATTGGTTCTTGAAACTGGTAGTGGGTTCATAGTTAATTATATATATAAAATCCTCTCTATTTTTGTAGTGATTTGACAGATTCTATCAGGAAAGTCTTTCTCGTTCCCTTTCTCTCTTTTGACAGGACCTCACTCTGTAGCCCCTCAAACTCAATGTAATCCTCTTGCCTCCGCCTTCCAAGTGTTGGGATTACAAGTGTGAGTCACTGTATGCATCTAAAAAGTTTCTTTATGAAGGGTTTAAAAACGTTGCAAAGATACAGGTTGGGATGAAACACTATCTCATTTTTAAGTGACTCAGTGCAGTTAACTGTAATGGAGAAAATTTAGTAATATTAGGGTAGAAGCAAGCTGTAATTTTTGGAATAAGGCAGATAGTCTAATATGGACCTAAATTTTGCCACCCATAAAGACAAATTTATCTTTCAGTTTGTCATACATAGTATGATCATTGCAATGCAACTACCTGAGACAGTTTTGTTCTGAACTTTCAGTATTTCTTCTAAATGTCATTTAAAGAATGTCTCTACTTAAAAGATTATTAAGGTTTAAAAAGACCCGCAGATGATGGAGACTGTACTGGAGAGAGAGAGAGAAAAAAAAAATCCCACTTCCCCAATCCATTTCCAGTCTTATGAATTTCAAAATGGACATGGGCGTTTGTCAGTAATCTGGTTACCTGCAGGCTCTCTTTGATGTCCTGGTTTCAAGTCTTGGCTTGTGGGTGTGTACTGGGGGCAAGCCTTAGGAAGTCTGGGAGGACTAGGAGAGGAAGAACTTTCATGCCAAGGGGAAAAGAGGAACTGATGTAATGTCCTGGAGAGATTTCACTCTCCGTTCCTGCCCAGATCTTCGGGAACAATGAAGGAGGGAGACAGAGCTCTAGATAATTGAACTCAGACTTTACTTCTGACTCAGGATCCAGGGCAGGAACAAGACGTGGAGGAGCTTGATTTATTTATTTCTCTGCAGACACCACTGAAAGAGGAAGTTGTTCATGGAGCTGATAACATTAATGGTAGAGAACTGGATCTGAGGGTATTTAATTCCAGGCTCCTGGTGGTCTGGGCACAAGCACTGTCAAGGCTGACCGGCCTGCAACGCGGCCTTCGAGGCTTTGTTTCAGTCTATAAAGCATGCACCCACGTACAGAGCAGGCTCTGACGTCCCTGCCCTGCTGCCTCTGTTATTATAAGTTGGCAGCAGAGCATGGAAACTTAAGAGACCAGAGCCTGCAAGGCAGAGATGCTCCGGACACAGGAAATGTGCTGTGTGGACAGTGGGTGCACTAAACTCCCTCAGATTCTGTCTAAGCAAGATTTTTGGGAGGGGTGTAGGGAGGGTCCAGCTTTGAGCTTGGTGAGCTGCTCAACTGGAAAACTGGGAAACTGTCCTGGTTTTGAAGATCTTGAGGGAGGAGGGTAAGACGCGACGGAAGAGGGAGGAAAAGCCATACTTCATGAAGACAGGTACTGAGGGAGGAGGAAGTCACCAACTTGTAAGGAAGCTGTCATTCTGGCTGTGTGTTTTCTGAGCCCAGACTTTTCTCTTTGTAAACCTCTTTAGACTCACAAGATCTCATTCTCAGATCAAATAGCCCATGTAAAACAGGACTTTAAATGTGAGCATTACACTAAAGTCGGAATTCTCATTCTGATTTCTTTTACTTATTAGAAAAGTATATGTTCAAGACCCAGTCTGTAATGGTTAATCGTGACAGTCAACTTGACAGGATTTGTAATCACCATGGAAACATACCTCTGGGTGTGTTTATGAGGATGTTTCCAGAAAGGTTTAAGTGAAGAGCAGGTCCTGAACGTGGGTGGCACTATCCCATGGGCTGGAATCACAGACTGAATAAAGGGGAAAAAGCAAGCTGAGCACCAGCATCTCTCTATTTCCTATCTGCGGATACAATGTGCCCAGTGTGACCAGTGGCCTCCTTACCTCCTGTCATGGCTTCTTCACCACAATGACGGACTGTGACTTCAAACCGTGAGCCAAAATGGACCATCCCTTCCTTAAGTTATTTTTATTAGGTATTTTGTCAAAACAATGAGAAAAGTAACTAATACAGGTCTCATGTAGCCCAGGCTGCATTGAACTCACAACATAACTTACAATGACCTTGAACTCCTGATTCACTCATGTCCAAAAAAAGTTTCTCTCCTTGGAATCATCAAAATGACCCAATGTAGTCACGTTATAAATAATCAATAAGCAAGCCTAAAAGAGCCATGGCAAATTTCTCATGTTCATGTGACACATCAAGATCATGTGTCCACCCTATCTGAACCCAAGCTCAGAGAAGTGAGAATTGGGGAATTTGGGAATTCATCAGACCAGTGTTTCACAGAATTCTAGAAGAGACCAGACCTGAGCACTTTTGTAAAAGATTACCAGGAACTAAAGGCTCTAGTTAAAGGTCCCTGAGGATAAATTAAAAATATATTCCATTGAGCAGGGCGTGGTGGTACACATCTTTGATCCCAAGACTTGGGAGACAGAGGCAGGCAGATCCCTGTGAGTCTGAGGCCAGCCTGGTCTACATAGCAAGTTTCAGGGCAGATGGGGCTTACAGGGAGACCCTGTCTCAAAAAGACTAAAAAGTTCTCTGACTCTCATGGGGGATTGATGAACTGTATTCTCCCGCTCCCAAATTTCATTGTCAAGTCCTAACCTCCACTATTTTAGAATGTGGCCTTATTTAGAAAGAAGGTCTCTGAAGACATAACTAAGTTAAGAGGAAATCACTTTATGTCCTAGTTAGCTTTACCTGTCAACTTGCCACCACTGTGAAGTCACCTGAGCGTCAGTCTCAATTGAGGGATTTCCCACACACTGACCTGTGGAATAGTCTGTGGAGGACTGTCTTGATTATTAATTAATATAGGAGGATCCAGCCCAGCATGGGCACCACCATTCCCTGGGCAGGTGGTCCTGGGTTCTGTAAGAAAGTCAGCCAATCATGGGTCTACAAGCAAGCCTGTGAGAGCCAGCAAGACGCATTCCTCCAAAGTTTCTTTTTCTTTTTGGAAAAGAAAGCTTGAGGACAGTTTTGTTAAAAATATCAGGGTGGACTAGCTGTAAATCTTGGCACTGCCAGGAGAAGGGAGATGGAGAAGAGGACGAGAGAAATCCATGTTATTTGCAATGGAAGTTGACAAGCAGCCATATAGCCAAAGGAGAGGTGGGAGGGGTGGGGGCTTCAGAGGAAGAGTAAAAAAGCAGAATGCTTGGCCTTTGGCCAGTCTCCAAAGTACTGCTCCATGGTCGAGGCTGCAAGTGACTGCCCAAGTTTTCACCCTGACTTCCCTCAATGATGTAACCTGTAAACTGAAATGCACCCTTTCCTCCCCTAAGTGGCTTGTGGCCACGGTATTTGTCATGGCAACAGAAAGGAAACTAGAGCATTTCATCATCCAATATGACTGGTGTCCTTATAAAATGGAGATTGTAGACAGAGGCGTATGTATACAGGGGGAATGTTATGTGGAGGACAAAGCAGGGGTCCTCAAGCCAAGGAACATTCTAGACTGCCAGGTAGCTCTCAGTAGCTAGAAGTGTCCTGGACCAGGTCTCCCCTATCAACCATCAAGGGAACCAAGCCCAGCCATACCTTGGACTTTGAACTCCCAGAACTGGGACATAAAAAGTACTATGCTTGTAGCTGTCTAGTTTGTGGTACTTGGTTATGACAGCCTAGCAAACTGCTACATCACCCTGTCCCCAACACCTTTTCTTCAAGGTTCAATCTCTGCTTGGTAGGAGACCAACTACTGCTCTTCTGCCTGTCTACTTCAGCCTGTTCACCTCAACTGAATTCCTTTGTAGGGCTTGAGAAGCAAATACCTGGTTTGAAGTGGACAATTCAATAAGCAATAAATCCTACGCAAGCGTCTAGAATTTTATAAGCATTTCATAAAACACTGAAAGGAACAAAATAGTTCACTCATAGCATCCTGAGCCTTTATCTTTCTTAACGTCAGGCCAGGGGAATGCTGTCTTCAAGTAGGCTGCCTCCTCCAGTGGGGCCAGCACAGGGTATCCACAAATCTGTAGACACAGAAAGTTTCCAGCTTCTGGCTGTAAACCTCTAGTCAATGTCAGAATGGAGAGATCTCCGGCAGTTTCAACAAAGAAGCTAAAAGAAGTGATTTAAGAAATCAAGGGCGGGATGTGGGGGTTACTATTTGGATGTAGCTCAGTTGGTAAAGTGCTTGCCAAGCATGCACACCGTCCTGGGCTTGATCCCCAGTACTACATAAACCAGGCGCAGAGATGCACAATTGTAATCCTAGCTCTACTGAGGTTGAGGCAAGAGGATGAAGGGTTCAAGGTAATCCTTAGCTTTGTGTAGTATTTTTGAAGCTAGCCTGGGCTATATAAGACCATGCCTTAAAAAAAAAAAATAAAAGAATCCAAGGGAAGGATTTGAAACGGGCCAGTTAGACCTGTGAGGATAAACCTAGCACAAGGATAAGGCTGAAGAGTCTTACAGTGGGGACGGCCAGTCAGTAGCCCTTTAACAGAGTTTCCTTCTTTGGAGATGAAATCAACTGACCCCAGTCCCCTTATCTCCAAGGGACTGGATGGCATTTCCCTAAGGGTAAAAAAGGAAGTCTCTTAGAGACTTCCTGCCTATCTTGGGAGAGTTATTCGTGCATACAGGAATCACTTGCCCATGAAACTTTTCACTGAAGAGATCAAACTAGTCCCAAAGCTGGGACTCTGCCTGCTGGACAGGGCTGAGACCCACAAAAAAAAAAACAACAAAACAACAAAACAAAACAAAACAAAAAACTCAACAAAAACTAGTCCCAAAGCTAAAAGCAGTCTCCAGACCACTGCAGACAGAGGAAGAAGACTAAGGGCTTGGAGATGCCAAGAGACCACCCACACCATCCAGAACAGTCTTGCTGTGGCAAACAAATGTTGGTGTGGGGTCAGAGGTCCTACAGACCCCTGGACCTGAAACAGGAGGCTCATCAGGATGTAAGGTTCTTCATCTCTATTTCCTCATCTTTTAAGTGGGAACAGGAAGTGGAGAACTGGGCCTGCTCTTATTCTACTGGGGCCTCTCATACCTGCTGTCAGAGTCAAGAATCACAGTATGAAAGAGGTGGAAAAAAGGTACATTGTCCTTAAATGTGAGGTGATGACCAGAAGACTCACAGATGTCCTAGGTACCAGGGGGCAATGCAAGCTCACTGCCAAACAGGCCATGTTCTGCAAATAGTGAGGATGGTACTTTAAACACATTTCCCTACAGCAATTACTCAGTTATTCAAGGAAGGTGGTCCAGGAGAGATGTCAGACCTTCCTATGCCTGGGATGCATGAACCTGGTGCTTGAGCCAAGTGCATGGAGTTCAATAAAAAGGTTTACTGGGCCAATGATGCAATGGATAACGCATCTGACTACAGACCAGAAGAATGGTTAAGAAACCTGGAATGAAGCCAAGTATGGTGGTGCACACCTTTAACCCCAAGCACTCGGGAGGCAGTGGCAGGATGATCTCTGTAAGATCAAGGCCAGCCTGGTTTATACTGAGTTTCAGGTCAGCTGAGGCTACATGGAGACCCTGTCTCAAAACAGAAAAAAAACAAAAAACAAAACAAAACCAAAAACCCAAAACGAAACCAAACAGCAACAGAACAAAACAAACCTGGAATTGGAAGCAGAGAAAACAAAAATCCAAACCCAAAGGGCTGTTTCACATCCATGTGGACTCACTCAACTCCGCCGAAGTGGACACTTAAAAATGGGCCAGGCTGTAGAACTTATGTGTATCTTGTCACAATTAAAATTTTATGAGAAAAGGAGAAGGGAAAACTCAAGCAACAGGAAAAAAATGCCAAATACTACCAATGATTGACATGTATTGGGTGCCTACTGGCAGGCACTATTTCCTATTAGTAAAAGAACAGGGCATTTTTCATGCTAATTTCTTTCTTTTTTACACTAGCAGTGTGAGGTAGGTACTGTTATTTTTCTTCTTTGGCACATGGATGAACTAACTAGCCTAGAGACACATAGCTGGCAAACTGGCGGGGGGCGGGGCTACGATGTGAACCCTGGTGGACTGTCACGTGTACTATGATGCTCTTTGGCTCCTTCATGTATTACACAGCTAAAATGCAAAACAAAGATGTCCTATCCTGGCTGGCAGCCTCCTCGATACCTCGTTTATCAACATTATTCCAGTAAGACTAGATAATCAGGGTGACTTTTACAACCAGTAACAGGACACAGCCTAGGCAGATAAAAACTTCCTCTCTCTGGCGCCTTCTGGTGTAGGAGGGGCTGGCTTTCAAAGGGGGAGCTTTGCAGAGGCACTGGCTTCCAAGGTGAGTGACAAGCAACACTTGGATTCTCAGCCGCCAGTGTCTGATGATGAATCTACCTGTCTCACAGCCTGGGAGGTTTTAATCATGTGCCTTTCATTCATTCCTTCCAAGGAAGCCAACATTGTTTTTTTTAAAGAAAAATTTTTTTATTTTATTTTATGCATATGAGTGTACTGCTCGAATGTATGTAACTGCATCCCTGTCATGCAATGCCCATGGTGGTCAAGAAGATGTCCGATCTCATGGAACTGGAGTTATGGATGGTTGTTAGCCACCATGTGGGGGCTGGGAATCGAACCCAGGTCTTCTACAAGGGCAGCCAGTGCTCTTAACTAATGAGCCATCTCTCTAGCCCTTAGAATAAGTTTTTAAAATCATAAATTAGGGATGGGGTGTAGCTCAGTTGGGAGAGTGCCTAGCATGCTTGAGGCCCTGAGTTTGAGCCTCTAGCACCACATAAAACCCAGCATGGTGCTGTATACCTGTAATCCCAGCACTGGGGAGATGGAGGCAGGAAGATGAGAAGTTCAAGGTCATCCTTGACTACACACCCAGTTCAAGGCCAGCCTGGGCTACATGAGACCCTGTCTCAGAGAAATAATGAGCACACGAAAGTGTCAGAAAAAAGTGATGGGGAGATAAGGGAGGTGTTTGAGGAGAGGGAGTGGGCGTGGATTTGATCAAAACACCTTATATGCATGTATGAAATTCTCAATTAAGTTTTTTTTTAAAGTTAAAAAAAAAATCATGAACTGAAGATCTATGTGGGGGCCTCCGAAGCTCTTCTGACATTCTGCTCTTTGTATTTTATATCACAGGCAGGGGTGTTGTCACCTGATCCACTGGACCGCAGTCAGAGTGACCTAGAAATTGTGTTAGCATCTTTATCTCTACAATTTTGGCTCGTTTTTCAATCATTTCCCCTATTATCTTATGAAAAGCATAAGAACATTCTGGTCTGTTTGTGTATACTGTAGTCAATCGTCCCCACCTGGATTTACATCTTAGCTTTGCTGAGCTGGGGAGACAGCTCACCTAAGTGTGAGGACTAGAGTTTGGATCTCTAGTACCCACATTAATGCTGGGTGGGTGTGGTGGCTGCCTGTAATCCCAGCAAGAGGGAGGCAGAGACAGGATCCTCAGAGCAAGCTGGCTAACAATTGGCAAGCTCTAGGTTCAAGTAGACCTTATTCAATATAGATGGAAAATGATTGTGGAAGACATCCCACGTCAACCACGGCTCCCACATGCACACACGTGAACATGCATGAACAAATGCACAAGTGACATACACATATTACCCACCCACCCCCAAATCTTAGCTTTGTCACTTGATCTAGGGACATATTACTGAATTGCTTTTAGTCTCTATTTCCTTATCTATAAATTTAGGATAATATTACTTGTTTGATAAGATGGCTATGATGACTTGATGATTTAAGTGTTCAAATGTAAACAGTGCAGAAGAGCTGAAGTACGGCAAGGACTCAATAAATGTTAGCTCTCCGTTATTATGAAGCAGAACCATATGACTAATCTTAAATTATCTCACTAAAGTTGTATATAATTTTCTTCCTTTGAAGCTATCCTTGGCACCTTGGCTTGGTGGTGATGATGGTGGTGGGAGGGGTGATGTTCTGCTCAAAAAGAGATCACACAGGGGCTGGAGAGATGGCCCAGCAGTTAAGAGCACTGGATGCTCTTGCAGAAGACCTGGGTTCAGTTTCCAGCACCCACATAGTGGCTAAAAACTGTCCCAGGAGATCTGATACCATCGTCTGCCCTCCATGAGCATTGTATGACATGGGTCCATACATGCAGGCAACACACTCGTACACATGATAAAAATAAAATAAACTATTTTTTTAAAAAAGAGATCACACAAATAAAACCTCAGGGGGATATCCCAGAATGCCTGCCATCCTTCTGTCCCCTGACAAAGAGTTGACTGTCCCTTAAGCTCTGGGCTGTTCCTAGGTGCTAGTTGTAAGAAAAATGAGATGCACGTTATTTTGATGTTTGGAATTTTTTATCATAACTTCAGAATTCCCCGTCTACATCTAGTGACAAAAAGCTGCCACCAGAGAATCCCCGTCCCTTCAACCCTTCATCCACCAACGCAGGAAAAAAGCAGTACTTCGTGTGTGTTCAAATGGAGTGGTTAAACGTTACCTCCCACCATCTCTTAGGAAAGGGTAGGATGAAGAGTTTAAATGAGAAGGTGGAATCTTCCAACAGGAAGACTGGAAGACAACACTGGAGAGACACAACAGCTCGTTCCTTCTTCCTATAGACTGTCCAGTCCCTTAGAGGTCACTCTACAGAGCTGGCCCCCTTTGGAGACTTCAGCCCAGACTGGCATCTTATTTTATATGGTACAGTGAGCTCTCAAGGAAGCAGTGACAAGTGCATGGATGGGCTCGAGATACAGCCTTTCTTTTGGGAAAGAGCTATAATCTGTTACTTATAGCTCCATGGGATCTAAGAGCAGCTGATTTTGGAAACTAAAGTCTCAAAATAAGTTGCCATTACAACTGCTTGGAACAAACTAGATTTCTTTCATGATCATTTGCTGGTCCAACTTCTCTGAAGATGCTTTGCCTCCTGGTTTCTGTGCAAGTGGCAGCATCATCAATCATTTTGTCTCCCTTTTGTATAACCACCTACCTATCATCTAATTCATGTGATGCGGATACAGGGAATCATAATGGTCAAAGAAAAGCCATCTGCTGAAACTGAGCTTTTACCCCACGTGGATGAGGCTACTGCTAGTCTGATACTGAGAGGGTTATGCTGGAGTTTCTCAAGTTGGTGATACAATCGAAACCAGCAACTATTCTCCTACTGTTCCAGGGCAGCGCCAGGCAGGACTCTCTCCTGGTTTCCTATCTTATTTGTCCAAGACCTTGAGGATGGAGAATGTACTGTGTTCACCTTCACACTGCTTGGCTATGAAGTTAGGATTTTAAAGCTGGAAGAGATCTTTAGAACCAAACTAATTTAACTTCCCGTCTTACAGTGGCAGAAACGGAGAGCCCAGGAAATGAGAAACTTGACTCTCATGATTGGTTCTGGCAGGATGGGGGATTAGAACCTGGTTTCCTGACTGCCAGACTCCATTCCTTAAAAACACACATGCTGTACAGCTGGAGAGATGGCTCAATGGTTAAGAACACTGGTTGTTCTTGCAGAAGACCCGGATTTGAATCCCAGCACCCACATGGCAGCTAACAACTGTCTGCAACTCCAGTCCCAGGGGATTCAACAGCCTCTTGTGACCTCCGCAGGCACTGCATGACACGGGTGCACTTACCTACATGCAGGCAATACATGCATACACATACAAATCAAATTTTTTTAAAAAGTTAAAAAACCCACACATGCTCTTGTACACACACACACACACACACACACACACACAGACACACACATACACACTTCACCCCAATTTGGCTGGAGTGATTCTGGAGTATGCTTGTTGTCCTGGCTTACATCTTAGTGGAATGTTGTGTCTCTATCCCAAGTGTCCCAGTCTGGAAGAGACATTGAACAGTCAATCTACTCAACCTTGTTTGCCTCTTTCGTAACTAATAAAGAGTAGAAACAGTGCTCCTTCTAGAAGCTGGTGGCAATCTGATGACTGCTTTGCTCAAGGCCTGACAGGATTTCAGAAAAGTCTGTTATGGAGATAGCAGTACTTACAAAATAAAGGGTTTGAGCTGGGCGAGGTAGCACAAGCCTTTAATCCCAGCACTCTGGAGGCAGAGGCAGGCAGATATCTGTGATTCTGGGGTCAGCCTGGCCTGAGTTCCAGGCCAGATGGTGCTTCTGAGACCTTGTCTCAAAAAAAAAAAAAGGTGGGGGGTGGGCTGAGTCAGTGTGGTCACTACCCCATCCAGGGCAGGAGGCAAAGCCCCGAGCCGAGCCAACAGCAGCCTCCACTCCTGGCACTTCCATACAGTAGTCAGTATGGTGAGGTTTCAAAGTGATATCCTCACAGATGACAACTGTGGGAAAGCTACTGGGACATTAAACAAGACCCATTTGTTCTGTGATATGAATTCCCATTGTGAAATGACCAGTGTCTGAACTGGTTAAATTGGTGGCTAGGTGAAGTCACAAGTGGCCTTGTATTTCGTCTCTTTGCATGCCTCACTGTGCCATGCTGCTCAGGAGCCCAGTGTATGTTTGTGTGTTGGGGTGTGGTGGGGGGGGGGCCCAGAGACACAGACACTTCAGTGCCTCATTTTCTTTCAGACTGAATGTATGTCATTCACACACAGGTTAAGCACCTCTAATCCCAAATTCAAGCTCTGAAATACTCCCAAGTCTGAAACCCTAGTGCCCATATAATGTCACGAGTGGAAAACTGACCACATTCAAAACATAGGCAATTGGTAATTTGTAGAAAAATGATCTTCCGACCATGTGAGGAAGGTATACATGATTACAAATTAATTTCAAGGGCTGGAGAGATGGCTCAGTGGTTAAGAGCACTGGCTGCTCTTACAGAGGACCTGGGTTTGATTCCCAGCACCCATGTAGTGGCTGACAACCATCTGTAACTCCAGTTTCAGGGGAATCAGATGCCATCTTTGGACCTCCTCGAGCACTGCGCGACACCAGTGTACTTACATACATGCAGGCAATATGTCCATACACATAAAATAAAAATAATAAAATATTTAAAAAGCCAAACGAATTTCAAGTCTAGTCCTGAGATATGCAAATATTACAAAATCTGAAATGTGAACCACTTCTGGTCCCACGAATCTGGATAAATGTTATCCAACTTTTACACACACACACACACACACACACACACACACATACACGTGTGTGTGTGTGTGTGCTTGCACCAAGTCATTAGCAATCTAAGCATTCTTAGGCCAACACATATCCATAATTGTGTAAAAATAAACCATGAAAGGATATTTGGAATGTATAATTTCCCCTTATGGGTACCCCAATTGCCTCACCCTGTGTCCCTATTCAACATGGAAGAAGCCAGAGTGGTCTGTGTCCTGATTCCCTATCAGCAATTTGGATAACCTCTTCAGGATGGTGTGATAAGAATAGGAGGTGGGAATTGGCTAGGCAGTTAGGATAAAAAGACCCCAAAGAAAAGTAGCCAGTTTCTTGGTTAAAAGTCAAAATGTCCTTGGGCCTCTTAGCAACATACCCTGTTGCAAAGGCCAAAAATGTCAAAAGCATTTGGGAGCTCTTATCTAATCCCTAAAAGATTTTAGGGTAACCTCTTCAGAGGGGGCAATGTTAGAGAAGCAAAAAGCCCTACACTTAAAAAGAAAGAAAGAAAAAAAGAAAGAGAAAGAGCACACGACGTTGTCAGAAAAGTGATGGGGAGGTATGGGAAGAGTTGGAGAGGAGGGAGTGGGCAGGAATTTGATCAAAACACCTTATATGCATGTATGAAATTCTCAATAAAGATTTTTTTAATTAAAAAAAATTTCCCCTTATAGACTTTTTTTCCTTAGGACCAGATCTTCCTATATCCACATCAGTCATTTATTGATTATTGTCCTTCATGAACATAGCAGTGCTGATTCTTGAGACAATGCATGCTGAGCTAGACTTTTTTTTTTTTGGAGAAGAATGGAAAGAGGCTGGAGGTAAGAAGGGGCCACCCTTATATTTGGATTATGAGATAGGAGGTGGCCGCTTCCTATCACCCATGCCTGGGATGACTCTTCTCACTGATTCTACCCAGCAGAGACCAAAGCTGTGTCTGCCTGTTCACCCGAGAGCATGCGCGTAGTCTGAACAGACAAAGGGTCAGAGAACAGGCTCTCAGATCTTGCTTCCTGGCCACCAGTATCAAGAAAGGGTCTCTGTGAATGCACTAAGTACTTCTAAGAGCTGGCTCTGAAACAGGTTGACCTAGTCTGCAGGGCGATAAAGCTCTTGACCTTGGCCTCATTAGCTCTCTTCAGTGACTGGGCTCAGCACTGATATCACACACTCACTGGGATGTGAGACGGGATATACCTGCATTTACTTGGTTTGAGAGTGGCTCTCAGGGTCAGCCAGCTTTCTTTACTAAAGAGCCCCTGTACAGGAGAAAAGCATACAAAATCTACTTCTGAGTCAAATCAGGTCAAGGAGGAAGGAGGGAGGACCACAGGTCTCCAATCACATTTGGGAAGAAGTGTGTGTGTGTGTGTGAGGGGGGTGTGATAGAAATTTCAAATCAGATTTCCTTTTTAAATAAGAGAGAAGGAGGGGGAGCCCATCCCATATCCTTTGTGCCTGAAGAGCCAGGCTAGCAACAGAATGCTTACCTCACTGTCAAGCTTGGGTGCACCCATCTCCTCTCCTCTGGAGTGGCTGGTGGCTATTATGCAAGCCGGAAATGAACAAGGCCAGAAGAGCAAAAGAATATCAAAACCCGATTTGGGGGGAAGGGGACAGATGTTAAATTTATCAAGGGTAAAGGTAGGAGAGGATGAGAGAGGGAACATGGCAGAAATGCTGGCTTACTAGTTTCTATCAAGGAAGGGAGAGGACCAGCTGTGGATCAGGGAGGCCCTGAGGGTCACCCAAGGTCAGACTCTCTCTTGTGAGGTGCTAATTAAGAGAAAACAACACAAAACAACTTTTTTGAGACAAGGTCTCCCATAGCCCTAGCTGGCCTGGAACACTCTATGTAGACCAGGCTAGCCTCAAACTCAGAGGTCCGCTGCCTCCTGAGTGCTGGTATTAAAGGTGTGCATCACCACCCCCTGCCCAAAACTTATTTTTTAACTGGCTAGACATAAAATAAAAGTCATACGCAGTTCTGTGTTTGGGGATGACTCACCAATTTAACAAAACTTCTTAAGAGAGGGAAGCCTTGAACCCCTAGTAAAGTAGACTTAAGGAGAGTACACAGGAAAAAGTCCCACTGTAATGGTCACATTCCTCCTGTTGATTGATCAACTGGAAGGAGGATGTGGACACAATGGTCCATGAAGGTGTGAGTCAGCACCGAATGCTATTAGATACTCAATGACACTGTGCTCAAAATAATGTTTTCACTCCCCTGTACCCAAATATCTACTCCTGAACTAGGCCCAGGGCCACACTGCATGGTCTTGAGCTGTCTACAGATGGTTAAGAAATTTTTTGTTTTTGATCTATTTATTTTTGTGTGTGCTCTGCGTGCATGTATGTAAGTGCACCATGTGTGTGCAATGCCACTGGAGACCAGAAGAGGGCACTTGATCCCCTGGAACTGGAGCTAAAGACTGGGAACTGAACCCAGGTCCTCTACAAGTGCAGTGGGTACTCTTTACTGCTGGGCCGCTTCTCCAGCCCTACAGATGCTTTTGTGACTTGTGCATCCCAAAAGGGACAGCAACCATGATGTCTCAAAGGAGGCTTGACAGCGTACTCACCCCAGCAAACCTTTGGGCAGGAAGAGAGCCCCAACCCGATACCAACTTCCTACAGGTTGTTTTTGCTACTTCCCCTAGCTTTTATCAGTTCCTTGCTCAAACATCTTCAGCAAACTCCCTGTTTCTTTTCTCCACAGCTGAAGAATCTCAGGTCTCCACATTGTCCTTGGATTAGCTCTATAGAGGAAAATGTTAATCACTGCTGAAACAGTGGACCAATGGCCCACACAGCTGTATTTATTTTATTCTGTATGGGCTCTCCAATGCAAGTCATCCTAATGCTCTCTATTCCAAGGTCTTACCCTACTGTTTGGTCATTTGCTCTGTCTGGAATGTTCTTGCTGCTTATCAGAACTACACTGGACCTTCAAGGAGCTCTGGAGAGACTCCTCCCTTTGTGAAGCTGATCCTGCTTCCAGTTCCAGGGTATCGTTGCCTTTCCCCCCAAATCTCTATTATTATTACTCTCATCATCAAGTGTTTACATTTATGTATCTTTCTCACTGGCAGACTGTTAAGCTGCACAGAGCTAAAGAGCCTTACTCCTCTAGGCAATTTCCCCAGTGTCTCACATACTGTAGACTCTTGAATGAAGAATGAAGGGTCAGGGAACAGCTCAAGCCCTTGGTTTGTCTGAAATCTGGGCAAAGGACCAGAAGCCTCGAGAGTACCTTCTTCGTGGTTCTGATGTAGCAGGACCTCAGGCTGCGTGTGAATGGAGTTTCCGGGGTGGAAGAATGATGAGTAGAGAATGCGAGGTTTCCTCTGCTTCAGAATATGCTGAAGGAGTTCATAGAGCACATCGCCTGGAGAGAGAGGATAGGGAAACAGATGTGAATGCTTCAGCTAGCAGCTACCGTGGGCTGCAGCTCTGCGCCTGGCACTGTGGTATGGAACTGATGTTAATAGAATAGGCATACCGTTCACCCCCATAGAGCTTCAAGGGCAGTGTGATTTAAAAAAAAGAAAAACAATCAACTATTTTAATTAATTAATTACATTTTTGTCTTTTTGAGACAAGGTCTCCTTGTAGCCCCAGTTGGCCTAGAATTCACTAGGTAGACCAGGCTGGCTCAAATCTCAGAGATCTGCCTGCCTCTGCCTCCAGAGTTCTGGGATTAAAGTCATGCTCCACCTCACCAGATGAACAATTATTATTATTACTTTAAGACTTATTTTTACGTATGTGATGTGTGTGGTTCTTGTGTATATGCCATGTGTGTACCGGTGCCTATGGAGGCCAGAAGAAGGCACTGGATCCTCTGGAGCAGGAGTTGTGGGAGGTCATGGGCCTCCTGACATGGGTCCTGGGAACTGGATTGTGGTTCCCTGCAAGAAAAAAGTGCTCTTAACCACTGGGCCATCTCTTCAGCCCCTATTTATGAGATGGGAGTCTTGTGATGTTACCCAGGCTGGCCTTGTACTTGGGGGCTCGAGTGGCCTTCTTTCCTCAGCCACCTGAGCAGCTGGGTTTACAGATAAGTGCCAATACAGTCTGCCAAACCTTTTAAATGACAGCAATACAGACAGGGGCTGGAAGGAGGGGAAACTGGCGGGGTGCTGGTCAGAAGATAAATAGTAATGCAAAATGAATTAAGAGGTAGAAATCTACTGCACAAAACAGTATGTGTACAAAATAATGCTGTATGGTATACTTAAGTATAGGGCTGGAGAGATGGCTGGGTGAGTAAGAACACTGGCTGCTCTTGCAGAGGACTGGGGTTCAATTCCTAGCATCCACATGGCAGCTAACAACCGTCATAACTCCATTCCAGAGGAATTTGATGTCCTCTTTTGATCTCTCCAAGGTACTGCATGACACAGGTGCACATACACACACACACACACACGTAATGCACTCATACACATAAAAATAATAAATAAAATATTAAAAAATTTGCTAAGTAGGCAGATATGGTCTTATAACTAAACTAAGAATAATAATATTGAAAAAGACAAGAGAAAACCTTTGTTAGCTGGACATGAGCTTTGTTACGCTGATGATCTTATGGATTTACAGTTATCGCCAAACTGATCAAATCATATACTTTAAATATGTACAGCTTTTATAGATTCATCAGACATCAACAAAGTTGTTTCCAAAGTGCTAAAAGTAGGAGCTGGGCATAGATAGGGATGTACACTTGTGATCCCAACACTTGGGAGGTAGAGGCAGGAGGACCAGGAGTTCAAGCTCATTGCGAAGTCACCTAGAGCTACCTGAGACCTTGTCTCAAAACAAAAACAAAGCCACAAAAAGTTAAAAAAAAAAATCAGGTAAGGAAAAATGTTTTTAAAAATGTACAAAGTCAGAAAAGAAATAAACATCACACATAATCCTATTCGTAAAGACACAGAGACACTGGTAATGTTCTTTAGAGATGTGACTGTCAGGGTCTTAACAGTTTCATATCTTGTTTTTTCTACATTAGCTATATTTGTTTTTTAGACAGGGTCTCATGTAGCCCAGGCTGGCCTTGAACTTGCTATGGCAACTGAGGATGAGGCAGACCTTGAACTTTGATCCTTTTTCTTTAAAGATTTTTTCTTTTTGGTCTTTTTGAAGCAGGGTCTCCCTGTGGCCCCAGATGTCCTGGAACTCACTATGTAGACCAGGCTGCCTTGAACTCCCAGAGATCCACCTGCCTCTGCCTCCCAAGTGCTGGGACTACAGGCGTGCACCATCATGCCCGGCTTATTTTTATTTTTATGTATATGAATGCTTTGTTTGCATGTATATATGTGCACCACATGCATGCCTGATGTCTGTGGAGGCCAGAAGAAGACATCAGAGTCCTTGGAACTGGAGTTATAGAGGATTGTGAGACACTTGACCCAGGTACTGGATAACCAAACTTGGGTCCTCTGCAAAAGCAGTAAGTGCTCTTAGCTGTTGAGTCATCTCTCCAGTCCTGAACTTCTGACCCTCCCTTCTCAAGTACTGGGACTACAAACATGCCTCAACACATTCAGATTATGCGGCAGTGGATCAAACTCAAGGCTCTGCGCATGCTAGGTAAGCACTCTATTAACTGAGCTACATCCCCAGCCCTACAGTAGGATTTTGTTTTAAACCTTTTTTAAGCTTTACTATTGTATATATGTGTGATGTGTGTGTGAGGGTACCCTCATACCACAGCATGTGTGGAGGCAGAGACAACTTTGTGGAACTGTCCATCTTTATATTGGTTCCTGTGATTGAACTCAGGTCATCAGGCGTATGTGACAAGCACTTTTACCTGCCGAGCCATTCTGCTGGCCCTTCTTTTTCAAACAATATAAGCCGTGTGATATCGAACATATCCAGTCTAAATAAAAGCATCTACAGAACAGATAAGATGACAATATAGTTCCTCCTAAGGGAGATTTATGGGCTAGTTAATTACAAGCAAAAGGGTCCTTTCATACATCAGGCTCTGAAGATGAACTGCTGTAGTAACCACCTAATGCTAGCGGTCCCATCAGAGAACCTCCCAGACTTTAAGGAAATGTAAACTCTTTCAACCACTTTCTATTTTTGTCAAAATATCCTTTATCATCTTTCTCTGCTCACACTTCAGATTTATTCAAAGAATACGTCATCCTTAAGTACCTACATCTTTAATTTCAGGACAATTCACAGATTCTTCACAGAAATTTTCCCTATCAGGTGGGTACAGTGGTGAGAGGCTGAGGGTAGAGGGATGGAAAATTTGAAGCCAGCCTGGGCTACATTGCAAGCAAGACCATCTCAAAAACCAAAAACATTTTCCTATGGGGAGAGTATGTTTTTATAATTCACCCAAAGCCCAGGCAGGGAAAAAAGAAAAAAAAAACAAAATCAGTAGTCTGGTTGGAGGTGCTAACTACTGACCATGCCCAATAAAGAACTGGCTTGGTCTGGGGTCCTCCCTTCATTTAAAAATACATTTAGGCATCGCTCCAAGGTCCTCCAAACTCCAGAAAACCATCTTGTGATGTCAGCACCCAGCAGAGGATAGTGGGTGCTGGTTTCAACTGTGGTCCCTCTGCTCTGATATACTTGGTATTTCAAGTGTCCACTAGCAGGTAATTAGCAAAAAAACCTGTCGTGGACAGGTCCCACTCCTCTGGCTTATATCCAAGTTCGAAATGCAGGTGGGTGCTTCAGAACTCTACAGATGGGAGATTAATTTTTCTAAACACCACAGGCCTCTGACTGTCCTCCCCAGACCCTTCTACATACAGAGATCTGCACTCAATAATTGTAGCAAACAATGAGCTTTTGTCTCTAATCTTAGCCATTTTTAGACACTTTAACAACTTAATTTAACTGCATATTTTGGGTTGCAGATAGTGCTATTTTTGCCCTCCAAACAGAGCCTGAACTACAGAAACACTCCATGTGAAATTCGGCCTCCCTGCAAGCCACCCGTCTACTACCCCCTGCACCAAACCAAGTTCTGTGGGTGGCTACCCCTCTCCCAAGCAAATCCGAGGGAACTGAGGTTTGCTCATACTTCATTCCTTCCTCCACCTTTGAATTCTGGTTGCAACTAGTACAGCTTTCAGTCACTACTTACAATCAGGACTAAATAAAGACTTCAAAGAGTTGAAGACACCAGTCTCTAGGGGATTTCGTTAAGAGGAGACAGGCAAGAAGGCAGAGGGGGTGTTCCGACCACACTTCTGGAAATGTGGGGAGGGCAGAGCTCGCACCCAGGGAAGGATTTTGGAATTTGGAAGGGTGTTGGTACACATGGGCTCCAAACCAGGAGCCATGGTGATGGCACCAAGGAGCAGGGGGATGCAGAGCTGAAATATCTATTTTAACGACTCATATTTTAATCTCATACAAAAATAAGTCCCTAATCAACACTTTTTTCTTTTGGTTTCTGGTAATGTCTTCCTGAACCCTTCCTAATTTACATGGCCTCAGTGGCTTGTGAGTTTGATCAATGTTTTATTTTGGCACGCAGAATAGAAAATGCAAACATTTAAAAATGCGTTCTTGATGATCACTATTAAAAAAAAGTCCGCAATTAGTGTATCCATTTTGGAAGGGGAGGCCAGGAAATATAAATTTAGTGTCTGTGAAGGGTGTTCAGCCCTGTTCCCTCAGTGAGGGGCACAGACTGCAGACGCAGTCAGCCTGGGTACCGGGTCACCTTGAGCAAGTCCCTGAATTTCTCTGCAAAATGCAGACTACAGCACCTGCCTCTAATGCTCATCATGAGGGTTCAGTGAGGATGATGCAGAGGTGCACCTGAAATAGAGGTGATGTTCCCTCCCCACCCCCAAGCTGGGGAGAGGGGCTAAAATAAGGGTTAGGAGGACAGAGCCACTTTTTCTGAGTTCTCATTTCTTTTAAAGAAATATTTTTGTGTGTGTATGTGTGTGTGGTTTGAGTGTGCATGCATGTACATATGTGCCACAGTGCACATGTAGAGGTCAGGGGACAATTTTGCTGTTGTCTTCTACCTTTACATGAGTTCTAGAGATCAAATTCAGGTCACCAGGTTTCCAGGGGCGAGCAGCTTAGTTTTTGTCAACTTGACACAAGCTGGAGTCACTTGGGAAGAGGGAACCTTGATTGAAGAACTGCTTAGACCAAACTGGCCAGTGGCGATGCCTGTGAGCTATTTTTTTTAGTTACTAGTCAATGTGGGAGGGCCCAGCCCTAGGCGGGTGGGCCTCCCTGGTCTCTGCTTCACTTCTTGCTCTGACTTCTCTCAATGTTGGGCTGTAATCTGAAAATATAAACTAAATAAACCCTTTCCTCCCTAAGCTGATTCTGGCCAATATTTTATCATAGCCAAAGAAAGCAAACTAGAAACACATGGTAGGTCCATTTACGCACTGAACCATCTCCCTGGCCCAAGTTTTCATTTCTCTACAGTATCTGAGTGGCTCAGCTGATGCTCTGGGGTCAGACTGATGCCTCTTCCAGCATATCCCTTAATTTCTTCAGGTCCAAGTTTCCTCTCCTAGACAGTGGCAGTGAGGGCAACACAGACTCTGTAGGATACTGTGAGGATCTGATGAGGTGATCCACGCACTGAACTCAACACAGACCAATGGTAAGAGCTCACCAGTAGTCACCTGCTCCATTGATATACCACCACCACAATTACTGATATTATCCAAGAGGCTTGAACAGAGTGTTAGAACCACTGGTTCTTCCATGGAGAACTGATGAGGAAGGTCTGGGTCATGGTCACTTGTATGCTCCCCCTTGAGAAAAGGGCAAGGAAGATTAGCTTAGGCCGTTCTTGTTCTCTGGCTCTGAGTCCCTCATCCTGCCTCATGGCTTGGACCCACAGCCTTGCTGATGTGCTCTGGTTTGTAGAAAGAGCAGTTGAGTTGGAATCTGACTCTCTTGCCGTTTCCATGCCTTAGCTCCTAGTCATGGCTTCTGGGGTGCATAAAACATCTTGTCTACAAGTTTCTAAATAAATGAAGGTGGCCTCCATCCTCCATATTCACCACCCTTCAGCTCCTCCAACGCCACCTATTCTGTGGATGTGCTCTTCAGATACTCATATGAACTGGAATTCTCATTTATTTTTCTTGCATTTTATAATAATTATTATGTGCGTGTGTGCGTGTGTGCGTGTGTGGTGTACACATCTGACTGGGCAGGTGAGCACATGCAGAGGCCAGAGGACTTCAGGTATCTTCCTCCATTCATCTTGCCTTTGTGTCTTGAGATAAGTTCTCTCAGTAAACCAGAAACTTGCCATTTTAGCTAGACTGGCTGGTCAGTGAACTGCCTGGATCTGTCTCTGCCCCTCAATGCTAGGATTACAGGCACACGGAGCCATGCTCAGCTTTTTTTTTTTTTAAAAAAATGGTTTAATTAATTAATTAATTAATAACCACGTGATCAGAAGAAGCATTTCATTACAGCTTTAACATATTCAGTAATTTCCAGAGCAAGGACACATCTATTTCAAAAGCGACTATAAAATTTTTAGGTTCACACTTGAATTAATACAGTTAAACAATATTGAACTCAGTATAAACCCCGTAAGACATAAAATTGAATGAGTGTTTACCCTTTAAAGAAGATCTCCATTTCGTTTTAAAATATGCTGATTCCTACATTTTTAATGCTACTAACACTTAGAAGTTTGCACATGTGTCTTTAACTCTATGTATCTGATTATTACTAGTCACAGTCAGTTACACAGAGATCCTTGGCACCTGAGTATGGACATGTGTCTTTAATCTCTATGTATCTGATTATTACTAGTGATGGTCAGTTGGCATCTGAGTATGGATATAAAGTCATCAGGTAGATTTCAATTGTAATGTTTATCACTTCTACGAATTAACATCAAGTAAATTTTTATGCTTCCTCCTCAAATATAACTCTTTTTCTTTAATTTGATTTTTTGTGTGTATATCATACAGAACATCCCACACAATCTTATTAATCTATAAACCCACTTCCCAAATGGTAACCTCCCATGCTCAGCTTTTTACTTGAGTGCTGTGGATTTGAATTCAGGTCCTAGTGCTTGCACAATCAACATTCTTGGTCACTGAGCTCTTTCTCCAGTCCCAAACTTTGTTATCTTATTGAAAGTTGTTTCAAAAGCTGACCCTGGTGATCTCAGCTACTCAGAAGGCTGAGGTAAATAAATGGCTGTAAATTCAAGGCCTGTTTAAGTAACCCAGCAAGACCATGTCTTCAAAAAGTAAATAAATAAATAAATAAATAAATAAATAAACAAACAAACAAACAAACGAAAATAACAAAGAAGGGGGCTGGCAAATCAGTTTATTGTTAGGTACTTGCTCTAACATGTGAGGCCTGAGATTCAATCCTTGATACTAGGGGGGAGAAAAGAAAGTGGTTTAAAACAGCAGTTGCCTGTCAGTCTTGTCAGTATCTCAAGACCAAGAACACAGACACTACTGGGTGTGTGTGTGGGGGGGGGGGGGCTGAGAATAATTTAACTTATTTTCCTTTTAGAGGAAAGAACCTGGGTTCTAGAGCAAGGCTGTCCCAAGTCTGAAGCCTGGTTTGTCAGCTACCCGCCGTTAGGCAAATGACTTTTCCTCTCTGAGTCCCAGTTTAAGGCTTAGTTCAGTATCCTTTTGTGCAAAATGAGAACAATGCCACAGACTTGGCAGGATAAGAGAGATGACACACACCAAACACTGGCCTCACGTCTGCCGCAACACACACTCACTAGTCCACTGGCTGGCAACTCTTGTCTGAGTACAATTAGTAATTGACATGCTGTGTTTTCTTAGCTCCAATACGTCCACATAAAAACACGTGTAAGTCACTTTTATGTGTGTGGATTTTTTTTTCCTTCCAGCAGATACCATTTTATTCAAACATTTCTAATTTACAGGCAGATCTTTCTACAACCCTCCCCTAACTAGTCTTTATCTCAACATCTTTGGGCTCCTGTCAGCTCTTCCCTGTATACACACGAGTACGCAAACACAGACACAGACACAGACACACACACACACACACACACACACACACACACACACACACACACTTTCTGTCCTCATTTTCCCTTCCAGGTTCTGCTTCCGCTTTCTCCTCACCTCACAGTCAACCATCCCCAGGAGCTGTCAACTCTGACATCTATCTCTTCATCTTCCTTTCTGGTTTCTCCTCTATGGCTCCCCCCAACTGCTCTTGCTGAAGTTACCTCCCATTCCTTTGCCTATCAAATCAAAGGACAATGATGGTACCTAGGGAAAGGCTCTGCATCTCAGCAACATCCACGGCCAGGAATCTCAACTCGCCCTCTTCTAGGATGCTTTTGGCTGTAGACATTGCTGCTCCTGGCTCTCTTCCCACCTCCTAGCCCTTCAATACTGAGTTTCCCGGCACTCTCACCAGCCCGCCTTGGCCGTGCATCTGTTCCCATGACTTCACTCAGCTTGTGCACTGCCTGATCTGTTCCAGTCATGATGCCCTCTGACCACAGGACCACATTTACTTCTCTCCTAGGAATTTCTCTTGAATTTTACAGACACTATTCAATGTATATAATACAGAAATCTTTACAAACCTGAGGGGGTTCCCTAGTTCAGTAAATGCTATTAGTCAACGAGGTCAGAAATTTGGAGGCAATCTTTAAATCTCTCTCTTTCATCTAACATCCAATCTCTCCAAGCCTGTTGACTCTGCCCCCTACATATCCTTGGTATCGTCCCCTTGTTTATGTTGACCCTGCGTTAGTTCAAGTCAACACCACTGATCTACACTCCAGCCATATAGGCTGCTCTACCTCTACTCCTCAAATTCATTCCTCTGCTTAAAATCCTGAATAGCATCTCCAAGGCCCTGCATGATCTGCTGAAGAAATAATGAACAAGGGGTTGAATGAATGGCTGTCAGGTTCTGGGGTCTTCCATTACTGACCTTCCCCAGATCTGTCTAGCTAGTCTCCTATTGGGGGTGGTCATGGAATTTCCAGATTTTACTATTATAAATAGACTTGCTAAAGGCATTTTCTTTGTCCACTGTTGGATGATTTCCTTGGGTTATTTTCTTAGGAATGGAATTATCAGTGAAAGGGTGTGATTAGTTTTGAAGCTCTCATTACACACTGCTTGCTCTCAGAAGGCTGGGGCCAGTGGGCCACTGTCTAAATGCCACCTGCTTTTTGGAGAGCCTCTCCCATGGGGTTCCTCAGCTTCTCACTTCTCTGGTTTATAGTAGAACTGTAACACTTAACATGTCTTTTTCAAGTGACAGTTTGCTACACACACACACACACACACACACACACGTTATAACGGATTATTATCTCAAACAACAGATTCTGCAGTTTGCAAACAGTTCGCTTTCATTTTCGTTCAGAAATTTGGGGTTCTTTTGGCCAATTATAAAATAAAATAAAATAAAAAATAAAATAAAATAAAATATACATGCCTGGTGTGGGATGCATATCTTTTAGCTCTGTCAGAAAATTCTCAGTTGGGTCCTTTCTGCCTGTTGATGGGTTAAGAATGGAGCCTGAGGCTTGCCCTCTGAGTTTCACTATAAATTCAGCAGTGAAAATAACACAGACACATGTCTGAGGGAATCCACTGGTGGCTGAAACATACCCATTTCTGTGATGGGACAATGTGGCTTTTGAACTCTACTTGGCCCTAATTCCAAGGCATTCTATTTGGTCCATTTTGGTAGGCTGACTGAATTACAAACTTTTCATTTATTAAGTGCCTACCATGATCATAAGAATAATTGAGCTTTAGATTCATAGCTTAAAGCTCCTGAGAAAAGGAGGTGGTATGGCAATATGTCATTATATTGAAGAATAAACCAGAAAACAGTAAATTTACTTTTAACTGAATACGGAATTTTATGAAGTGAGTTAATAACAAACTTGTGAGAAAATAGAAATACAGTAATATGTGTACGTAGTTTATTAAAGAAAGCATCAAGCTATTACATCACGTTATGACGTCTTTCTGCATGACAGAAGGATCAACTGTTACCACTATTTCACATATGGGGTGAGGTGCTAGCAACTTGAATAAGTTTCCCCTAAGTGATGTCCCTAAGCATCTACGATATGTGCTACACAATGTTGATTTTGTGTTCTAAGGCACAGTAAGAGAAGAAAGAGCCAACTCTTTGTGCCTTCAGTCAAGGCCGCGTCCTGCATGGTTGGACTGTAACTACCCTCTGTGATTTATATTCTGGGATTATCAGACTTCATTCTAAAACAGCCAGCTGACATGATGTTTAATCTCGCAAGCCACTTTCTATTTAGAATTTAGGCAAGTTGGTCCAAGGAACTACATTAGCTAATGACTGGCCGTTTCAGTTTGACTTTGAAATGGGACTTTCTTCTATAGGAAGACTGTGAACATGTGTTTCTAGATAAGGGTGTCGGTGGGTTAGAAAGAGATGGAAGAACTTACCAACTCACACTCCGGCACACTAAAAGATCGCAAATTTCCATGTACTAACAGTCCCAGTTCATTTAGGAAATTACAGACACACGCACACACAGATGCACAGAAACACACGCACACACACGCACACACAGACATACACACACAGAAACACATGCACACACACACAC
>NW_008329365.1:2900125-2904369 GCF_000622305.1 Nannospalax galili
GAACTACATTAGCTAAGGACTGGCCGTTTCAGTTTGACTTTGAAATGGGACTTTCTTCTATAGGAAGACTGTGAACATGTGTTTCTAGATAAGGGTGTCGGTGGGTTAGAAAGAGATGGAAGAACTTACCAACTCACACTCCGGCACACTAAAAGATCGCAAATTTCCATGTACTAACAGTCCCAGTTCATTTAGGAAATTACAGACACACGCACACACAGATGCACAGAAACACACGCACACACACGCACACACAGACATACACACACAGAAACAAATGCACACACACTGCACACACAGACATACACACACAGAAACACATGCACACACACACACACACACACACACACACACACACACACACGCACACACAGATGCACAGAAACACACGCACACACACGCACACACAGACATACACACACAGAAACACATGCACACACACACACTAAAAGATCTTAAATTTTCATGTACTAACAGTCCCAGTTCATTTAGGAAATTACAGACACAGACACACACAGACACACACAGACACACACAGAAACACACGCACACACACACACAGACATACACACACACAGAAACACACGTACACACACACAGACACACACAGAAACACACAGACACACAGAAACACACGCACACAGACACATAGAAACACACGCACACACAGACACACACACAGACACACACACAGACATACACACACACAGAAACACACAGACACACAGAAACACACGCACACAGACACACAGAAACACACGCACACACAGACACACACACAGACATACACACACACAGACACACACACAGACATACACACACACACACACAAACACACACACACAGACACACATGCACACAGACACACACACACAGACACACACACAGACATACACACACACACACACACAAACACACGCACACACAGACACACATGCACACAGACACACACACACAGACATACACACAGACACAGACACAGACACACACACACACACACACACACACGGTCTTGTAGACAGGGTCTCTCTGTGTAGGCCCAGGCTGGCCTCACACTCAATTCTCTTGCCTTATGCTTCTGATTATAGGTATGCCCCACTGTGCCTGGTTTGCAAATGTATTTTTTAGTTGAATTAAAGGAACTTTGAAAGTAAGTTTCATTTAATTATTTTTTTAGCACTGATAGCATAATGTGAATTAAACTGATATTGAGTGATTTTGTTCATATACAACGGACACATAAATCTACTCCACTTGACCGCTATGCAAGCAATAACTGAATACGAGCTAATACAAAGCGGAACTTGTCTGTTCTCTTTTATTAATAGGGTTTCTCAGAGGCTGGTAGTTAAGTATTTCTCTGAATTTCAATCATTCCAGAACCATTTAATGTGGCAACTATTTAGCCGCTCAAGGAGTTGATAAAAATGATTCTGTCTATGTAAGATTTTTTTTACATTTATTCTCTAGCTTTGCAAATGTTACAATCTGTCATCTGATCCCCTTGGTGGAAAAAGAGGACCTCTGTCCTGAAAACGGACAGGTATGAGTTGTTAAGAACACAGCATACAGCACTGAGGGAAATGACTATATTTGATCCTACTTGCTGTAACACATGGAGCCCAGCCAGGTCTTCCCTCACTGCACCAGGGAAGAGCCGAACTACAGAGCATCATTCTGAGAGGGTCCAGGTGAAATGAGAGGATGGAAGACAGATTTACTTCTGCCTAGAGCGTTGGTGCGTGGTACTATTTTTTGTGTTTTTATTTTTTGAGACAGGGTTTCATGTAGCCCAAGCAAGTCTGAAACTCACTATGCCACCAATGATAAAGGAACTCCTGATCCCCTGACTCCACTTCCCAAGTTCGCTGAGATTATAGGTGTGTGCCACCATGCCCGGCAAGGGTACTATTTATTAGAAGTTTAATGCTCCTTTGGTATATAAGCATGGGCTTGGGCCAAACTTAACAGTCAAAGGAGACTTAAGATTTACATGGTGAAAACCCCATTTTACAAATAAAGAAAATAAAGTCAAATGAAGTGATTTGTGGCCAAGGCAGGTGTAGAACCCAGGACTCCGGATGTTGGCTACACCAAACTGCTAAAGAGGAAAGACCACATCAGAGGAAACAAAGGTAAATGTTTCATCTGAGGAAGAAAGGTCTTTTTTTTTCTTCTAAACTTTGTCTCTGTCTAGACTAGGTAGTGGCTCTATCACACCATGTCACCTGTTGGGTGACCACTCAGTAAGGTGGCTCTTCTCAAGCCATTCTTAGATACTCCAGACCCTCGCTCAATATTCCTCCCACACTCCGGTAACTTTCCCACAGTCCCTATTGGCAAGATCACCTTGAAATTCTGCCCGCAGCTTTCTGGCGATGGCCTAACTAAATCACCCACAGTACAAATTCACCTGGTCCCCAGCTCATAGCAACCAACGTTCTGAGGACAATATTCCTATTTATCGTTCCCTGCTTTGGCATCACCCTTATTTCCGATTTCCAGCTGTAGGTAAGACACATCTTCTAGATTCTTCCTTTTGACCTGCCCCCAGGAGAACTCTTTCCATGACTTCTAAACTAGCCCATCATAGCCGCTTGGTCCCCTGCAGCTCCACTGATCTGACTCCCTGATCCAGCTCTGGCCTTCCCCGTCTTACATCAGAGCTGTGACAACAGCACTCCAATAGCTTTCCTGCTTTCAGGTGAGCCCACCCTTTGCACTGATGGCAAGTGTCTGTGTCAAGGGGAGCATTGCACTCGAGTTACTGTTCTGACCCAAACTGTCCCATAGCCTCCCGTTATCTTAAAATGAAATCAAAGCTATTAACGTTTCCTCAAGCTGGAGCATTGTTCAGTCAATATTTACTGATGCCACGTTCTGTTCTGGGTACCAGCGATGTGGCAGTTTAACAAGACACAGTCTCTGCCCACATGGAACTGTCTATTCTAGGGAAGAGATACAGGATAGAAATGACTGTGTATAAAACTCTGGAGTAGAAAATCTCCTGAGATAAAAGGGGAATAGCACCTAACTCAGACTGAGGGGGAAACTTTAGATAGCAAAGGAAGCAAGGTAGGAGTCAAGTCAGGCTTTCTAGAAGAAAGGTAAGGAGGGAATCTGCCAAGAGATCGAGATGGTGGATCAGAGATGGTGAACAACGTTTCACACAGAAAACACAACAGGTGTGCCCTGATGTCTGAGCTCCTCTTCCTGTAAGCTAGCCGACATCTACTCAACAACTTCTTTGATCTCCTGTTTCTATTTCTAAATTTTCAAGGTCTGGCTCCATGACTATTCACACCCTTGAGTTTCACTGGACATTCTAACCAGAAACGGTCTCTGTTGCCTGAACGCTTAGCCTGCAGACTTCCATACCTATACAGAATGAATGGTCTCCTGCTACCACCGAATGTCAGACTAGAGTATCGGTCTCACCTGGTTTTCCTGCCTCCTGCCTCTTCCAACCATCATGTAGACATTTGCACACTCAAATACACCTCAGGAATCCTCCTAATCACCCTCCACCTGCTCATTCCCATGAGTCATGTTCCAGACTAACTTCACTTTTTCCTCATGAGACCCATTCTTCTCCCAAGCGTCTTCAGGTCTCATTGGCCTTTACAGTCAGTGTCGGGCTGTTTCTCTAACAGGACGGTAACTTCCTTGGAAGCAGGGTCTGCTTTCCCACAGCCTACCCAGGAAGGCTGTGCCACAACAGTAAGGCAACTACTGATGACGTTACATACTTGCTGACATCTTAGAGCAGAGGACCTTCTTACACAGGGAAAGCTGAGAGTTTACTGGGGAGAACACCCAGCAGTGAAGAGGATCACAAGCAGGGGAAGTTCACCAAGGGGAGGAAAGCTCGGCTGGGGTCTAAGCCAAGTCAAGACCCAACACAGCACCTCACTTTTCTTGTTTGCTTACATGAATGTTTTGGAGAAACACCAAAGAGTTAGCGTTGTTTTTTTTCTTTTTTTGCTGCTTAGAGTATAACACTGTTGAGTTTCCACCAGAACAGAAAAGGGAAGTGCTTTGCAATGAATTCAAAGAACTATTTAGGACTGTTTGTTTATATATATATATATATATATTTTTTTTGGTCTTTTTGAGACAGGGTCTCCCTGTAGCCCCAGCTGTCCTGGAACTCATTATGTAGACCAGGATGGCCTCGAACTCATGGAGATCTGCCTGCCTTGGCTTCCCAAGTGCTGAGAATAAAGGCATGCACAACAACCCCC
>NW_008329365.1:2904927-2928969 GCF_000622305.1 Nannospalax galili
GAGACAGGGTCTCCCTGTAGCCCCAGCTGTCCTGGAACTCATTATGTAGACCAGGATGGCCTCGAACTCATGGAGATCTGCCTGCCTTGGCTTCCCAAGTGCTGAGAATAAAGGCATGCACCACCACACCCGGCTTTTAGTTTTCTTATTCTGAGAGTATACAAAATATCAATGATTTGAGATTGAGAATGCTCATAACCCTGATACCAGCCTAAAAGGATCCGTTTCCAGAGATGTAAATTTTCAAGTTTCAATAACATCTCCACTCCTAGGGAAGCTTCCTCTTAGCCTTTTCATGTAAAGGTCTCTTGCAGCTGGGCTGGGACCTGCAAGGAGCTACTGCTCTTCAGCTACATCCCAGTCCTGTGACATTTCTTCTTCCTGGCTAGTTTATTAACTTCTGGCAGGCTTATGGTGGTAGCAGGGTGGGGTGGAGGGGGGTGGCAAATGAGAGTTGAATATGTTAGGGACTATGCCCATGCCTTAGGCAGATCTTTGCCCTTTCCCTAGTAAAATAGACTCTGCCCAGCAAGTCACATAGAAACCAGGGTCCGCAATGAGGACCCTTTAGTGCTTCAATAACTAAGCTCTTGTGAAACATAAACCTGAGACCAAAGTTCCACTCGAGCAAAAGTAGTTCCCATACAGCTGTCTTTTCAATACCTATGGGGTTGGAGAAATGGAATTGAGCAATGATGGCACTATGCTTTGTAGTGTAAAGGCTCATTACTGAATGAAATCTTCCAACGTGGTCTTAGGACTTCATACTTTTCACATCTCCCTCATTAGATGGGCCTGAGGACACTTCCACTTTTATCTTTCAGGACTTGGACAAGCTAAGCCTGGTATATTACCTCTAAAAAGCCAGACCTTGGGGGCTGGAGAGATGGCTCAGCGGTTAAGAACACTGGTTGTTCTTGCAGAAGACCCGGGTTCAAATCCCAGCACCCACATGGCAGCTAACAACTGTCTGTAAATCCAGTCCCAGGGGATCCGACAGCCTCTTCTGACCTCCGTGGGCACTGCGTTTCTTTTTCCTTTTGACCTTTCTCCTACTTCAGCAATGCCCAAATCCCTACCTTTCCTCTTTGTCCGATTCTGTTGTTTGTTCTTTATGGAGTCTTGCTTTGTAGTCCAGGCTGGCCTCAATTTTATAACCCTACCTCAGCCTCCTAAGTGCTAGGATTATAGTGTGTACCACCATGCCTGGCTCTTGTCTGCTTTTAAGCTGACAGTTCATAGCACACACTCAAACAGCTCTTTGAGGGCCTTCAGAATCTGGGACAAGGCAGATGAGGAGAAGGACATGAATCGAACTTTCTTTTCCACTGTTGTAAGAGTTATTTCTCCTAACCTAACAGTCCCCTTGATTTGGAAACTTCTTCTCCCCACACACTGACCAATGCCAGGAGATTCCTGGGTCAGGATGAGACCAACCACCAGCAATCATATTTTCCATGCAGAGCCACACCAAGAGCCAGATTCTCACCTGAATGAGGCGATCGGTAGCGGAAGTCCTCTTTGGTCAGCAGCAGGAGCGCCTTGCCGTTCATTTCGAATGTGTTGCTGTCAATGGGCCTCAAAGAAAACTCATTTTCAGCCCACTTGAGCCACTGGGCTACGTCATCTCTGCTCCAGTAAATTGGCTGCAAGCCTGTTGGAAAGGGCAAGGCAGAGAGAAAAAGGTCTTGTTGGTGACACAGTGGGATAAGGAGGAAAGATCTTTGAATAGTTTTTAGAACCAAGTCTCTATGTCTCAAGAGTCCTTGGGTTGGGTTCCAAGTCCCAGGTTAAAACTCCAGCTTTTTAAGTACTGAAGTGTGCTGTTGAGACCTTAGACTTAGAACTGATGTGATTGTAGCCCAGTGTCCTTTGAAATGAGAATGCTCCAGAACCTTCCTTGACCTTCAGGGGCTGCCAAATAATGAAGAATTCCCTGAAACTTCTTCCAGGAAGAGTCACTCACGCAGCCTCTGGGAAACCAGCAGGCTAGCCTCTGGGAATAAGAGGGCTAGGTAAGGAGAAAAAGCCCTTTGCCTTTTTTGCTTGACTTGTTGATTCTAGAACTTCCCCATGGGGGTAGTGTTAGCTCTCTTGAGAAAGATGGGAAGTGGGCTAGAGGCCAACAGAGAAGCTCAGATTGGATCTCTGGGGGCCTGGCAGCAAGTCCCTTTTTTATTTTACTTTGTTGCTATAGGAAACGTAGGTACATCATTGAAGTCATTCCAACAATGCCTCTCAAAGTGGGATCTTAGGAACTCTAAGGGTTCCCAAGATCTTTGCACAGTGTATAGCAAAATCTCTTTATAACATTTTCTCTTACTTTCATTTGTTCATGAGCACAGTGTGATGTTCTAGAAGACACATGACCTGTGGTATCACAACAGTTTGAATACTGGAACAGAGATGAGAAGCTAATCATCTTCTGTGAAATTAGACATTAAAGAGGTTTGCAAAAAACATGTAACCCTGGGGCTGGAGAGATGGCTCAGGGGTTAACAGTACTTGCTGTTCTTGCAGAGGACCCAGGTTCAGTTCCCAGCACCCACATGGCAGCTAACCACCATCCGTAACTCCAGTTTCAGGGAATCTTGTGCCCGCTTCTGACCTCCACAGGCATTGCATGACATGGGTGCACTTACTAAAAAACTATGTAACCCTACTGCTGTTTACACACATTTTTTTGGAAAATATATTTTAAATAGGCTTGTTTTCAACTAGTTAGTAAATACTTTATTTATTTATTTATTTATTTACATATTTATTTATTTATTTATTTTTTTGGTATTTTTGAGACAGGGCTGCAGCCCATTTTTAAAAATTGAGTTGTATGTTTTATTGGTGATTTTTTTTGTCTTTTTGAGACAGGGTCTCCCTGAGAGATCCACCTGCCTCTGCCTCCTGTTTGAGACAGTCTCCCTTTAGCCCCAGCTGCCCTGAAACTCTCTATGTAGACCTCATACTCACAGAGACCCACCTGCCTTGGCCTCCCAAGTGCTGGGATTAAAGGTGTACACCACCATGCCTGGCAATTAGTAAATACTTTTTAAATTAGTTTATAATAATTTAAGTATTGTTATAACTCACATGAGCAAAAGCTCTTAGGGGGTCTTTGATAATTATTAACAATTGAAAGGAATCCTGACAACCACAAGGTGAGGAGTCAGATGGTCTTCAGGGCTGTGTTCTCCAAAGGCACAGGTGTAAATCAAGAGTTTAAGGGGTTCAGTATGACCCAGAGGGCTTCAGTCTCTCAAGGTGAATTACTTAAACCTGCTCAGAAGACGTTGCGTCTCCTAAAAGGGTCTTTCAGCTAATCCTGGAAGGGATCACCTTGCACCCTAAACCATGACATGACATGACACTGTCTGATCCACTGGATAGGCTGCTGGAAAAGGGGACAAAAGGTTCAAATCCCCTAGAGAGTATCCCAGGCTCTGGGCATTATTATGGCTCTGTCTTCCAAGTGGCTCCTCTGCAGAAAACTGTTTTAAAGAACAGCAGTTGGGTTTTTCTAATCCTATGGAAGTTGCTTCAGAGCTAGTCAGTTGACTGGGTCTGGTAGCCTAGACCTGTAATTTCAGTTACGTGAAGACTGAGGCAAGGCTAGCCTGGGCAATTAACGAGATCTTGAGTCAAAATAAAAAGTAAAAAGAGGGCTGGCTGGGGCTATAGCTCAGTGGTAACGGGTCTAGCATGTGTGAGGCCCAAGGTTCAATGCCCACTACCACAAAAACAAAACACAAAATAAAAATCAGACACTTAAAAGAGTGTTTTCTTGGCTTTTAAGTTTTATGATAATGTTTTCACATGGAAAAAACAAAACAAAACAAAACCCAAGGACTATTATGGGATAATGATCTGTAGTATGTGACTGCTTGTAGGATCTTTGGAATGAAACAGGGCCACTAAAAGACTCAAGGTTTTGTTGACAGCTCTTGACTGGTCAGAAAGCAATGCCTACTCAAAACAGTGCATCAATATACAAGGTGTCCAATTCCTCCCGTAACTCTGAAAATGCACATCTGGAAGCACAGTGGTGTGGGAATGGCAGCCAGGCTACCTTGGGAAAAATCTCAATTTTTGAGCTGGTGAAAACCTTCAACCTTCCTACCATCAATGGTGCCCACTTGGAACAAGAACAGCACCGTAATTTGTGATTTCAAACTTTACTGCGTGAGTAGGAGGACAGTCCTGTCAGGAGAGGTTCCAATCAGGCTGGCCATAGGAAAGCACCTAGTGGCTAGAGGGCTGGGAGCAGAGGGCTCTCAGGGGATGCAGGGAAAGGCTTAGCTGGGGTGACTTGGTGGAAGTCCGATGTCAAATACAGAACTGAAGCCTGCCTGGGAGGGGAAATGAAAGTAAAATGCTGAAGTTTCTGCCCAGGACAAACTGAAACAGAGAGGCGGGTGAGAAGGGGGCGGGGGACACAAGTAGTAATTTGAAGTTCTTTATATTCTATGGAAGAAAATACTCATGAGTAATCTTTTCCCTAAATACAAGAAGAGTCGCACACTCCCAACAGCCCTGACGGTTAAGAACAACAGTTTCTCTTCTCACTTCGAATTAATCTCTCCCACAGCTTAGCCTTGAAGCAACCAAGGCCAGGGTGCTGTGGAAACCCCCTCAACCAGGAACCCAAGGGAGGCTCCGGGTTGGAGTACAGCAGGGGCCTGGCGGGTTACGGGGAGTAGTTGGCAATCTCAGCAGCTTTACCTAGTGACCCTGCTGCTGTAAGCTACCTGCTCGAGGCCACTCAATAAATGGATCAGCAGGTAGGTGCACTTCCATTAGCCTAAGAGGAAGGTGGACGGCTCACTGAGCTGGAAAGAGGCTAGCTACACTCCACGTTGGAAATCTCTCTTCTCTGCTATTTCCCTTTTAATTCAACTGTATAAAAAGGCCTCACAGAGGATGTGCTTTGCAATTCTAATTGAGAAAGAAGCAGCCACTTCCTTCAAGGGGCTTACAGCCTTGTGCATTAAAGTGTCTAAGTGGAATAGAGTTATACCTGGAGGCAATTCTGGTATAATCAAGAACATTTAATTTACTAAACAGTCATTTATGAAGCACTTCCATGGGCTGTTCTAAGCATTTTACAAATATCGGTTCACCTAAACGCATGCTCATTGAGCATCTGAGATGGGGGAGGGGTGTTAGACTAGTGAATTGAGGCCAGGCTGTATGGCCCTAGTAACAAGTGGAGTGGAGATTTGAATCCAGGCAGTCTGATTCCAAAATCTCTGTTCTTACCCAGGTTTTCCCCATCCATATGCAGGACTGAGATGGAATTTCAAAAGAGCTAAGGAAATCAACTCCTTCTCATCCAACACTGAGATCCTTGGAAACATCGAGTTATCAGCAGACTGAAGAAATAGGAAAAAAAAAAAAACAAAAAAACTGCCAGGCAGGCATGGTGGCAAACGCCTTTAATCCTAGCATTTAGGAGGTGGAGGCAGGTAGATATCTATGAGTTCAAGGACAGCCTGGTCTACACAGCCAGCTGGGGCAACAGGGAGACCCGTCTCAAAAACAAGGAACAAAACACAAGAAAACACAAACCACAGATCCCGGGAGTGGCAGATTTACAGACGAGAAAGAGGGAGGGGCAGATAGGCACTGCTTTCAATGCACCTGGGAAGAGAGTGCTCCTTCCCCAGGCTGTTGAGCACCACTAATGCTCCTGACTCTTCACTGGAAGCTGCTAATCAGACCAAGGCTGCCAGAGCAAGAGAAGGGAGGGATGCATATGATTTGTACAAACTTATTCCTGGCAATTTGACTCAACAGAGAAATATGGTTCCTGATTAGGAAGGACGAGGAGGAAGAGGGGAAGAAGGAAAGAAGGAAGGAAGGGGGACAGAAGGGGAGAAGGGAGGAGGATGAGGAGGGGAGGGAGGGAGGAAGGGAGGAGGAGGATGGGGGAGGAGGGAAGGGAGGAGGAAGAGAAGGGGAGGAGGAAGAGGAAGATGCAGAAGCAGAAAAAGCAGAAGAGGAAGAAGTGGGGGGGGAGTGAGTGTAAAATTCCATGTAATACTACTTTCAGTGTACCTAACATGCCCTGAGCAAGCCATTTAACTAAGATCAGCATTTTTAACAACAATTAATTTCAGAGACTACTTGGGAAGAATTTTGCACAGAGGAAATAATTGCTAAGATTTCCACTGTCCTTCTTTCCCAAGGGGGGCAAGTCAAGTTCATGGGCTCATACCCTTAGTGACATAGTCAGCCTCCGAAACTCTCGGGATTTCTTCTTCAAAGGTGGCCACCCCATCCACCAGGACATCCTCACGTCTTTCCCAAGTTTCTGAGTTACACTGTAACTAATGATGGAAAGTGCTGTGAGTCAGGAGCCAGTTCATTCCCAGATCTGCCACGAAGGAGCCTGTGATTCTAGGCAGGCGTCTTCATTTTTCTGTGGCTCAGTGGCTTCATCTGTAAAACCCAGGGCTCAAAATATGTGACCACTATTTCCTGCAGGGTTTAATATTGCCAGTATGCACCCATTGAATTTGAACCCTAAAAACCAAACAATACAAACTTGGGACCCTAATTTTTTTTCCTATAAAATTACTCTACATTCATGACCATGACCCTGAGATTTGGTAACTTCTTGAAGGATTTTTTTTTTGAGTCAGAAGGCAGATTAATGCCTAAGAGTGCTTTATTATGTTCTAGTTCTTTGGAAAGTTGTAAACTAGCTGTGACGATGAGAAACATAACAGCTTGCAGCTTTGAAGTCTTGGGCGCTTCCCACATCTTACCCCCCTTGTAGTTCTCACAGGAGCCCCGCACATCAGTTGGGTTCTCATGACAGATTAACAGATAAGGAAATGCAGGGCTGCGAATTAGTAGAGATGATTTGATCAATAGCATGTTCAAATTCCTTTAAAACATTTCTTTGTGTGATGCGGGCTATGGAACTCAGGACCTCAGCATGTTAGGCACTGCTCTACCACACCAGTTCTCAGGTCAAAGTCTTTCACTATTGTAGCCATTGGCTAAAACACCCTTTATGCCAGGCTTTCCATATACAAGAATTTGCTCTAGATTCCACAGGCTGGAAGGCAGAACCCCAAATGTGAGTGATGAAAATGTTGCAGAGATGCACCGACCCAACTCTCACTCCCACATGACTGATTAGGAAACAGGCCTGGAAAAGCTAACAAGCTACATCATGCCTGATCCATGACCCATGGACCCATGTGGTCTTATCACATGACACCATAACAAATAATTTTGTGACCCTTGACCCAGTGATGACCAGTGGCCACTTCCTGGCTTGGTCAGCTTGCCTTCAGGAGAAGCACCCTTTACCAGTTCCAACCCCATTCCAGAACTCAAGTTCTTAGAGCCTCACACACTCGTGGCCCCTCTACCACATCCTGCCTCCAGGGACCCTGTTTGAACCACATTCCTAGGACAGCACAGGAATAAGGCTAGGGTCTTTCTCTGGCTGGACAATATGGTTCAGTGATGAAGCTGGCAGTTATTAAGCACTTACACTGACTCTAATCACTACAATGGCTCTGGTTCTCAACAGCTGAGACCACAGCAGCCCACAGAAGTGGAAGAAGTCGTACTGAGATTATTGGCTCCACAGTCCCACTGCTTCACGTCTACCATATTACTTCTCAAGTGGATTCATGATAACAAACACAAGCACTCACTGTGGACCAGGCGATGTCTAAATGCTTTGCATATGCCATTCACTGAATTCTCGTAACAATCATAGAAAACAGCCTCACAGTGACCTGGCCAAAGTCACATTGCCAGGAAATGGAAGAGCCAGTGTTTGATGGTCTGATGCAATCAAATCTCACATCATCACTCACCTGCCTCTCTAGCTCAGCTTCTTTGGAGCCTTGACAAGATATAAAAGGTAAATTTGTGATTTACGCATGAATTCATGAGTTAAAGCGTACAGGCCTACTGAACACTACACAGAACTTCTTCGTAGTTGAGTGACTGACCTTGTACAAGTTGCTTAGTCTCTTGTGTCTTCACTTGCCCTGACTGAAGAATATAGAAAAATTTTAACTTGTAAAATGCCACTGAATCACAGATATTGACCAATACATCTGATCAAGTAAGCATCTCATCAATAATAGCTCCTGTTTTTCTATTATTGCTTTTATCAGGATTATTTTTTTCTCACCCAATCTCGCCATATATATGGTACTTGGGATCCAGTTGCAAGAATACCTGTCAATCAATATTAGATTCCATCACTCCAGCTTGCTGCATTCCCTCCAGATATGGATTTATTTCAAGTACCACCTATGCTCCATAGCTTTGTGCCGCTGCAGTTTTGATTGACAGGCATCTATTACCCCACAGGTCACTGACAAAGTGCTGGCCAGGTGAGGCCTGAGATGGAAGCACACTGGTGACAACCCAGCCTGCTCCCTTTGATAGGTACCAATGAACTGACTGCCCCCTTTTGGGTAGAGTTGGTTAGTTATCAACCTTTTACATACTCTACTATCCAGATTACATTTTCCAAGCTCAATAAAGAACCATCAAATATTTGATGAAATGATTTCCTGAAGTTCAGAAATACAGTAAGCTTATGGAGATGAGGAGGTAGAGAGGGAGCAGGTGTCTGGTCCCGCAATGACAGCATACTCTTAAGTGCTTGTAACACATAGGTTTGAAAAATGCTGAATTGCATCTGTGGACCCATCTACCTAACTTTTTCACCCTTTCTACTGGACTCCTCACATCAGGTTCTCACTCCCCCAAGGGCAACTGATAGGAGGCCTGGTCTTTTCCTGGGGAGTTCTCTGACTCCTCGTGACTTGAGTCTGGGCCAAGAGCCTTGAGGCTACTTAGAAGAACTCAGCTTTGCCCTCTTGATGTCTACTCATCTCGGTGTCTACTAATCTCAATGTACCACCTGACAGCCATTCTCCTTGAAGGACTGTTAACAGGTCTGTGTTCTTGTTGTATGTGTGACTGTTACCCCATGCAAGTCAGAGCAAGGCTTTTCCTTAAAGCATCCTCAACTGTGTTGCGTCCATTTCTGTCAGGTTTTCTCCAGCTCATTTCGTCTTAATATTCAAGATTTCAGACATTTCTCTTTTATACTTTTTTCAGTAACTTGTTTTATCACCTACTACATACAGCTTTTGAAAAGTTGGAGCTCATTAGACTGGCACAAAACTGGGGGAAGAGAAGCTGGCACACGACTTGGTGATATTTTAAGAGCCCGATGAATGTCAGCTTCTGAGAAACCACCTTAAGAAATAACGTGGTATATAGAAAGATCCTTCATGCACCGAGATGTCTGTTGTTATTTTTAATATCAAGTGTTATTTTTAATAGTGGAAAACAGAACATAAATAAGAGCAGTTGACTGATGACAACATCTACGACAGAAAATGATGCAGTATTCAGAAAGAGTACATATTCAAATTGAAAACCAAAATAGTATGTATATTCACAGAATTATCTCAAATTTTTTATTTGAAACTAATATTTTATAAAACAAAAATATTAACAGCAATGGTCACTCAGTAGAATTATATTTACTGTCCCCCCCTTTTTTTATTTCACAATTTCCTATATTAAGCAGGTATTACTCTCTAGGGGTAGGGGAATGGTCTAAGTTGCCCAGGCTGGCCTCAAACTCCAGATCTTCCTGACTCAGCCTTTTTAAAACAATTTTTAAATTATTTTTATGTGTATGCATGTATTGTCTATATGTATGTAAGTGCACCCATGTTATGCAAAGCCCATGGAGGTCAGAAGAGGGCATTAGATCCCCTGGAACTAGAGTTACAGACTGTTGTTAGCCACCATGTGGATGCTAGGAATTGAACCCAGGTCTTCTGCAAGAACAACCAGTGCTCTTAACTGCTGAGCCATCTCTCCAGCCCCCCGACTCAGCCTCTTGAGCACCTGGGGATCAGAGGACATGCTACCATACCCCACTGGCATTGTTACATTAACATTTAAAAAAAGAATCTATGTAAAACTTAAGAATCTAGTTGTGGTGGTACATGCTTATGATCCCAGCACTTGGGAGGTGGAGGCAGGAGGATCAGGAGTTCAAGACCAGCCTGGGCTACAGGTAACTCTGCCTCAATAAAAAAATTGAGCCAATTATAGGTTATGATCTATACAGCCTCATCAGATGCTTTAATTGTTTTTCCTCCTCCTCATCTCAGTTAGCATGCTCCATTGATAAGTCAAAATTTCATTTTTGCATGCACCCCACTGCCCTGAACTGAGTCATCACATGGGAACCTCTAAATTAACTCAAGCAAACACCTCTGATCATTTCGTTTCTCTTCTTTAATTCTAAGATGTTATTTTCATCCTCACCAGAAGTTTCCATCATTTCTACTTTGCCAGCCAATTTCTCTTTGTCAAGAGTCCAAAGGACAGGACCCCTCATCTCTTCTACATTTGGACAGATACAATTCCCAGTTGTTTGACATACCTGCTAAGAATGAAAGGTGCATGTGTGTCCCTGTGGGGGGGCTGCTCAGTGATGTGCACGTGGTACCCAACACACAGAGGTCTTCTCTCAGTAATGCCAGAGTATAGAGATGAAGATTCCTATTATTAGGTGACCCCCCCACCTTCTGTCCTCTGTGGGCACTGCACGACATGGGTGTACTTACATGCATGCCAGCATAACACTCATACATATAAAATTTTAAAAATATTTTATTTTTTATTTTATGTGTACGAGTGTGTTGCCTCCACGTATGTGAGTGCACCTGTGTCATGCAATGTCACGGAGATCAGAAGAGGGCCTTGGATTCCCCTGGAACTGGAGTTAAGGACAGTTCGTAGCCGCCATGTGGGTGCTGGAAATCGAACCCGAATCCTCTGCAAGAGCAGTCAGTGCTCTTAACCGCTGAGCCATCTCTCCAGCCCTATACATATAAAATGAAAACAAAATAAAACAAAACAAAAACAAAACCCAACCTGCCTCAGAAAAGTGGGAATTGGCAGAAATACATTCATTCCATGCTGAGCAGCACTGCAAAGAGAGGTTGCTGGTCAGAAAGAAGCAATGATGGAACGGTGGGACACAAAGGCCAACTAGTAAGAAGCCTAACCCAGGTGGGGAGGGTGACCAAGGACTGCCTAGGTGCAGGAGAAGCTGGCAGAGCCACACCCTGGATCTACTTAACTGCAAACAGGACTTCCAGTCTGTTAGATCTGGAGGGTCCTCCCAGGGGATACTTGCTGGAGAAAGGCCTGTGCTGGGCCAAAAGAACCACAGGCTACCTGGAACTTCCTCTGGGTCAAAGGACACGGTGGATACAAAAGGCCCTAGTACTCTCAAATGTCCTGTAAAAAAGCAAGGGAAATAATAAATAATAATAATAAATGATGAACTTGACTTCTCATGACAAGCCTGGCTTAGATGGAGGTGCAGAATTCTGCATCTTCTGATTTTACAGCAGGCAGGGCTGGCCTTAGAACTCCTTCAAAGGAAGGGTATGCATCTTGAGAGCCCTGCCAGCTGCTTTTAGAGATGCATTCCAGTAAGCTCTAACATCCCATCCTCTGGTCTGCCTCTAACCTTGGATGTGCTATTTGATCAAAACTGCTTTCTGCACACAAACTTTGTCACAGAGGGATGGGAAGCTCCAATACTCCTATTTTATCCTCATAAGCCTGGTTCTCAACACTCAGTTTCCAAGTGGAGGCTGCATAGCCTCATGTCCAAACTCCAAGATCTGGGATGTTTTATGTTTCTGTTTAGACCTAGTCTTATCCAATTCCCTTGGATTACTTTTTCTCTGAAACTTCATTTGGCAGATTTTTCTACTTTCATCAAGTTTTAGCCTTAAGAGTCACTGGCAGAAAACCTGTGGACCCATGGCTTTCCACTGGCTCTTATAAACATCACTTAGGTCTCATTTTTGCTTGGAAGCAGCAAACCCAAGGTTGTAAAAAGGCATGCGACATTTTAAATAAGCTTAAGTTTCAGAGTGAGATAAAATATTGGTCCTGCTGTACAACTGAACAGCCTTTAGTTTAGTGAAGCTCTCTTTCTCCAGCTGTAATATGGGGGTCGAGTCAATCTTACATAAAGTTGGAAAGGGGTGGGGGTGGGGGAACCATAAAAGTGTTAAGGGGGACTGGAGAGATGGCTCAGCAGTTAAGAACACTGTTCTTGCAGAAGACCAGTTCAAATCCCAGCACCCACATGGCAGCTAACAACTGTCCATAACTCCAGTTCCTACATGCAGGCAATATACATGTATACATAAAATAAAAATAACAAAATATTTTTTAAAAGTGTTAAGGGGAGGAATGGGGGCTTGATATAATTAAAATACAATGTATGTATGTATGAAATTCTAAAAAAACATTATTAAAGTCATTCTGACCAGTTATCAAAATATTTTTTAAAAGTGTTAAGGGGAGGAATGGGGGCTTGATATAATTAAAATACAATGTATGTATGTATGAAATTCTAAAAAAACATTATTAAAGTCATTCTGACCAGTTATATTTGTCCCAAGACAAATTTAAGTAGGAGACGCAAAAATCCCTATAAAGATTAGCACCAACCTGATACACAGGAAGTGCTCTACACATTTTAGGGGGTTGAGGAGGACAGAGACCAGAGAGCAGAGTACTGTACTCTGCATTCTGCAGCTCACTGGAGCCCTGGAAGCAAGAGATGCAGTTCCTGTAAGCTGTGAGATCCTCTGGCAGAGCTTTGAGGCCAATGCAGTGTTTGACGAGCAGACTGGCGGGGCCAGGGTGCAGGATGGAAGAGTGGCTTCCCCAGAGACCTCCAGAATGCCAGGAACAGGTGAGGGAAGGAGGGAAGAAGGCTGAGTTGGAGCCCACTCAGGTCCTGGATGATGGCCATGCAAGTGAGGCATTTGTCTCAAGTGTGAAGCTTCTGAAAGGGGCACCTTTTAGAAACTCAATGAGTTCCACATGTTTGATTCAACCAACAGGGGATTGATGATATTTTTTAACCTTAAAGTAACAAACCAAGTCTATATTTGTTCTCAGTTTGTATGGTTTGTCTTGTCTTCATTCTAAATCTAAGGGTGTGCACAGAATCTACACTGCATTAAGTTGTTAGCAATCTGGAGATGATTTAAAGCACGTAGCAGAATGTAGGTTACATGCAAATACTATGCCATTATATAAGGGACGAGCACATCCCAGTTGGGAGTCCCCAGGGGTCCTGGAATGAATGCTAGGCAGATACCAGGAGACAATGCATTTTAAAACTCAAAGTGAATGCAAGAAATTCCCAAGGAATTAAACATCAACACTTCAACTGAAGTCATCCTAAAAAAAGACCGCATGGTGAGGTTCTGTGCTAATGGAAAGCCTGTGGGGGTGGGGGGTGGGGATAGCTATCCCAGCATATCCCAGCAGTATGGCTCAGCTTTTGGAGGCAAGGGATCTCTCAGAGAGATCACTGACAGCATTAACCCTCCTCTAAAGGCACACACATAGGTATCTGCCTGCCACACCAACATGTATGGACCACTGGAATTCATCGGCGGTCCGATGAAATACTGGTCCTGCTGTATACTTAGTAGTATACAGCAGGACCAATATTTTATCTGACTCTAAAACTTAGTGCATTTCAGGATTTTGTCTATTTGTGCTATAATGCAATGACAAATTAGGTTTGAGAAGAGAGGTACGCATCACTCCCCAAATTTGGGGAAGGAAAGCAGATAGAACCAGAGAAGGTGTCATTGTATCTCGCAGGGCAAGAGAAAATGGGGAGGGCTGCTTGGCCGTACACTTGATACACCAGACCTAGGGGAGAATGTCCTTTCCTCAGGAAGGTTCTGAACTGGCTACTGAAACTTCTTCCGCATATTGCTAATTATTTTAATCTATGAACAGTGAGGTGGTGTGACAAGGAAAAGATACTAAAGAAAGATGAGCTTTTTGTGGTCTTTTTGAGACAGGGTCTCCCTGTAGCCCCAGCTGACCTGGCACTCAGTATGTAGACCAGGCTGGCTTCGATCTCACAGAGATTCCCCTGCCTCTGCCTCCTGAATGTTGGGACTAAAGGTGTACGCCACCATGCCTGGCTAAGAAAGGTGAGCTTTTAAAAGCAAGGAGGCAAAGAGGAGAGAAGTTCCTATATGGCAGAACAGAAAGATACATTTTATTATCAAACTGACCACAAGAAGCCCAACTCTGAGACAGAAAGGAAAAGTAAGAAACTAGATATTAGAGTTAGTCTGTTCCTTATCATAAAAGGTCACAAATGGCCAAAGTGTAGCGAATACGACTCTGCAGAGTGTGGGTCCTTGGACAGGACTCCTATATTAAATTCCACCCATCCAGGGCTAAGGGACCATTGCGGAAGAGGGGGTGGAAAGACTGTAAGACCCAGGTAGGTGGTGCATGACCATATGGAAATAGAGTCCTACAGGTTCCTGGGACCTTGCTCATATGAACCTACAGCAATGGTATCAGCATGCATAAGACTCAAGCAGACAAAACCCCAGCACAGAACTATGGAAATGGGCAGCAAGACCCAATCATAGTCGAAGAATTATTGGCAGCTGATTATGGCTGGATGAAGAGCTGATCTTCCTAAAGGGAGGGTCTCTAGATAGGCTGACTAGATTCCAGTGAAAGAACTTGCACTGGGGAACATCTGAGGGCACTAACTTGACCTGATAGACCTTAACACAAATGACAGAATGTATGAATTCCAGTATGTGTGTGGGGGCTATGGGAGGAGCCAATGGGGAAGGGGGAATAAAGATGATTGAGATGTTCTGTATGAGATATGCAAGAATTAAAAAAAACAAACCTAAAACAAGAGTTAGCATGTTCCTTGCCTAGAGAGATGGCTCAGTGGTTAAGTGCACATTCTGCTCTTCCAGAGGATCCGAGTTTGATTCCCAGCACCCACATCACGTGGCTCACAGCAGCCTGCAACTTCAGCGCTGCACTCGCATGGTCATGCCCCCCCATATATGTGTAATTAAAAGAGTATGTTCCTCAAACAGATGTACCGAGTGAATGAGTGATTCAAAAACTGCTATGGCATGTTGACTTAAAATATCTTTGAACCCTCTGTGGAAATGGACAGGGTACAGAGCATAACGATCCAGCTGGATTTGTGCGATTCTCACAGCATGGATGAGCTAGTGGGGTGGCTGAATAGGAAAGAATGAATGTCCTTTCTTTTCTCCCTTGCTCTTTTAAGAAACACACAGATGATCTCTTGTCTGGCCACAGCCGAAATCTACAGACATTCCTTTGCGAAGTGTTAAATGAGTGAGCCTCATTTTCATTCTGGATGGAACAAGAGCCGCCCAATCCCTGGGACTGGAGAGGATGGCCTTTGTGTGGCCCAGCTGCTCCTGTGTGCTTCCCTCCTGGGTTGTTCTTTATCTTCAGGAATTTTGAGAAAGCAAGCTGATCTTTCTCAGGGTGAGGCAGTCTCGGTGGAAAGGATGTTGGGATCAGAAAAAGGAAGTACAAAAGTAGTGTTTAATTTTCTATAGACTCCATAGACCTCAGAATGGAGCCAGGGACTAGGGGGCCCAAAGCAAACTAAAACCCTTCAAGGCTTTTCTCGAAAGTATCTTTTTAAATTATTTTTATTTTATGTATTGCCTGCATGTATGCAAGCGCACCCGTGTTGTGTAATGCCCACGGAGGTCAGAATTATGGATGGTTGTTAGCCACCATGTGGGTGCTGGGATTCAAACCCAGGTCCTCTGCAAGAGTAGTTGGTGCTCTTAACTGCTGAGCCACCTCTCCAGTCCCAATTTTATGTGTATGAGTGTTATACCTGTATGTGTATAAGTGTACCTGTGTCATGAAGTGCCTGAGGACGGAAAAGGATGCTGGATCCCCTGGAATTGCAGTTATGGATGGTTGTTAGTTGCCATGTGGGTGCTGGGATTCAAACCCAGGTCTTCTGCAAGAACAGCCAGTGCTCTTCAACACGGAGCCATCTCTTGAGCCCCTGAAAGTGTCCTTCTTGAAGAAAGGAAAATTCCATTCCACTCCATCATGCCTTCTCCCTGACTCAGCCTGACTCAGGAGAGTGACTCCACGTGTTTTCAAAGGTTGGTTGTCTTTTGTTGTGGAATCAGTCTCTTTTGGGAGGCTGGGGAGTCAGTGCTGATTCAAGCATATGAGAGCAGCAAGACTGATAACACAGACAGGGTGGAGTTGTTTGAAAAGCATTGTTGAGGCCTCATGAAACAAACCAACAAAAAAATCACATTTGGACTGGCAACTTCTATTTAGAGACATCCATGTTGTATTTTCAAGCATGTGCGTGTATGTGTGTGTACATGTGTGAGACCAACTCCTCTCTGTTTCCCAGCCCCTGTTCCTTCCTTATTCACAGGGAAATGGTTTTTCTGGGTTTAGCTATAAAAACAGAGATAATCTTTTCTCTCACTAGTTTCATTTCTCAACCTGTGAGTTGGGAAGGTTGCTGATCCCCTTGGCTGAAGACTTGTACCTGGAGCAGGAAATTAAAGACAAGCCCCATTCCCTCTTGGGCCTCAGTGGCCAGAAGGGAACCTAAAGGCCTTGACTTGTCAGAACACCTTTCTCCTTGGCTCCCTTAACCAGCCTGGAATTTTATGTCATTTAGACCTGGAGATGAAGGCAGGAAGACTCCTGTGGAAGAGGAAAGCTGGTAAAGTCAACATGATCCATTTACATTTGGCTTTGTTAGGCAGTCAGAAGAGTTAGAAGGGGCTGGAGAAATGGCTCAGCGGTTAAGACCACTGGTTGTTCTTGGAAAGGACCCGGGTTTGAGTTCCAGCACGGACACACGGTGGATAACAATCATCCCTGGCTCCAGTTTCAGGGATACAATGCCCTCTTCTGACCTCTGTGGGCATTGTACGACCTGGTGTAAGTGCCCTTGTGCCCCCTGAGGAGGTCAGAAGAGGGAGCTGGATTCCCCTGGAACTGGAGTTAAAGATGGTTGTCAGCTGCCATATGGGTGCTAAGAATTGAACCTGGGTCCTCTGCAAGAGGAGCCAGTGCTCTTAACTGCTGAGCCATATCTCCAGCCCCAACACTGTTGTGTGTCATATCATTTTCGTGAGGTTTTTGGCTCATGTGGAAGTAGGTGGCTGCTGTGAATTGTCCCAAAGCCACCTTGGTATGTTCGCTTTCTTGGAGACTGCTGTTTTGCTCCTTATCTTCTTCTACCATGTGTAAAAAGTGTGTTTGGGACTCAACCTCACCATTTCTCTGCTGTTCATTTTTGTGCAAAGTTAATTTTCCTAGATTTTTAGAAAGTGGTATGCTTCCAACTTTACCTAACTTGCTCTTCTATTTTTTTGCACGTAGTACTCGAACACACGGCACTGTGTTCTGAAATTGCTTGGTTCTATTTTCTTTGGGAACTTTACCCCAGTCTATTAATTCCATCCTGTTTAACTCACTTCTACTGCCACAGCTTCCCTGCTGTCCTGGAAGGAGGAAGTGGAGGGCCAGCGCAGAGTTCAAAGCCACCAGAGAAGCCTGCATCTTGTGGAGCCCCAGAGGCCATGCACATCGCTGGTGAAGTAAGCAACTGGACCCTGCTTTCTGTCATTTGTCCACCCTGAAGACTTCTTGGTTATTTTGGGTTTTCCTGTCTTAAAGTCCATCAAAAGCCTTAATGCATTTTGGGAACATCACCTACTTTTAAGTATTTCCCATAGGTTTTTGTTTTGCTACCAAGTGGCTGTGTACTTACTGGGACCTTGGAGAATTACACTGTTGCTGTGTTGTCTTCCCAGACTATCCCACAACACTTCCTATGTGATAGGACAGGCTGCCTCTGGCATCTTATAAAAATGAGTGCTAATCTTCTTTTACCTCTTGGTGAAGCACTGGTGGGTTTGTGGCAGTAAGAGAAAGAAATGTAATAATTAATCCAAGGGGTTTCATGCCACACCAAAGGGGAGGGCAGACCAAAGTGCAGGATCCACCATCCTGCAAAACAGAGACAGGATCCGGAAGGAATGCACACCAAACATGGCCTAGAGGCTCACCACTGGAAACCCAGGGAGGGTACACAGGGCTTCTTATATTTACAGAGCTAAGGACTTGTTTCAGTGAAAATAAACTCTATTTTAAGTAATTTCTGAAGAGTAAAGCCTGTCACTGTCCTTCCAGTATCGTGGACCTTTGAAAATTTCAAAAGAACTTGACTGACTCAGCCTACTGACCAGACACCTCACCAGTCCTAGGTCATGGAGAAGACCTCTCCACGTGAGACTTTCTCAAGAACAGTGACAAAGCACTGCTTCAAAGAAACAGGGAGTTTTAGTCACCAACTTCCCCACACGAACCCTTCAGAGGAGCGGATCAGCAGTTTCTCTCAGAATGAGTCCCGCAAAACCAGTGAGGTGCATGATGCCAGGGGCCCTGCGCGTGACCAGCAGACTTGTGAGCTCCAACCCCGCTCTCCCCCTTCATCTCTCCTTTCTCATCAATCTTCTTTCTCGCTGGAAGACCCTACTCACCCTTGACATGCCAGTCTCATCACCACAGAGTTGTCACGTACTGATAATTTTTTTTTAAAATGTGGACTTTGGAAACTTTGCAAGAAAGGTATTGATTTGAAATGCACAAGCTGAATTATTGAGCTTTGGCAAAAGGAAATAAATCTTTCCCATTCCCCATGCCTGTTGCCAAGTAGAGCTTCCAGGACGTAATGGCCGCCCTTTCTGGAAATGAAGCAAAAGCCAAACGTTCTATCACTTTCCCCTGACCACCACCCCTCTCTGAAGCAAGTCACTGACAAAAGCACTTTACAGTTCATTGCTCATTTGCCTGAATAGGCATCCGAATTAGTAATGCCCAAATTAGTAATGCCCGGCTGAGGCAGCTTCCTAAATAATGAGTCCTGATCGCTTTGGCAGACTCGGCCAGGGGAAAGCAAGCTTGCAGCACGTCATTAGGTTAAACACTCTTCCGCTTTTATAATAAAAATTTCCCCTACAGGCCTGGATGTGCAAAGGAGAAAGAATATGCTTACTGAAGCCAGAGATTAACAAGACCAGGAGCCAGGGCTGGGGTGGGAAGGTGGGGCGACCACGTTGCGGGAAAGGGGACTTAGGCTGCGGTGTTCTAATGCACAGGGCAGGATTAGCACACAGACTTCCTGACATCTGCTATTTCTTTCAGTTCGGTTGGGTGATCATCCTACCTGGCTTCGTTCCAGGGGAATTCCCATCACCAACCAGCTGAAAATAGTGTGGTCTAACTGCAGAGCATTCATCTGCCCATCGCTCCCATTACCCCTTCACCCATCCATCTAACATTGCAGACACCCATGGTGCACGCACGGCCTGTGGGGTTAGGTACAAGGGTGTCAGGGGAATAATACCCATACCTGATTTTAAGGTCTGGATGGGAAGCAAAGAACGTAGAGACATTTACAAGTCAATGCATCAGAGCCTGGCCAGGAAGGACTCAGGGGAAGGATGGGGGAACAGCTTGGCAGGCACAATGGGTGGGAAACACTGTGCCTTGGATATGACTAGCACATGAGGTGTATGAGCGTGTGTGTTTAAGATGAGTGGGGTGGGAGGTAGCAAGACATCTCTACTTTGATGCTTAAGGAACACGCCGGACTTAACTGGCCTCACACAGATCTCTAGACACCTGTCCTCACCTGCAGCTCCCATTCTCAGAGCCAGCTTCATGCTATTAGTGACCAAGGCCCCACAGCTTGCAGCCACCCTCTCTACTCTCTGTCATGTACCCTTCCAGTCTGTTGGCAAATGCTGTGGGCTGTGCCTTTACTCTGCAGCGAACAGCTTTCACAGCCTCTACAGTTCCCGTATTAGTCACAGCCACCGTCAGCTTGCTCCTGGTCCCACTGGTCCAACTTCCATCTCTGTTCCCCTATAGTCTATTCTCAACAGACCTGCAGAGAGATTGACTTGAAACAGGTCCCTCTCCTCCATGACACTCAGCGAGGTCCATGCCAAAGTCCTTAAGATGATCTTTGGAGCCTGACATGCTCTGATCCCCATCTGAGCCCACTTCCCACCACCCTTCCCCTCCCCTTCCTGTTCTGGCTACACTGACCTCCACGTTACCACTCAGACACTCCCGGCACAGTCCGACCCCAGGGCTGCTCCTAGATGCTCTCCTCTGTACGTTCTCACCTTCCTTCAGGACTTCCTTGGACACTCCATCCTTCTCTGACTTGTCTTTACCTTACTGCATCATTTTCCTATTGATTCATCTTCCTAATACATGTGTGGTGTATGAACACATCTGTGTTCATGTGTATGTATGTGTACGTGTACATGCAGGTGCATATGTGTATGTATGTGTGGAGTCAAAGTTAGATGTCAGTGTCTTCCTCAATCCATATTCACCTTATTTTGAGACAGGGTCTCTCACTGAATCTGTAGCTCACCAATTCAGCCATGCTGGTCTCCTGGGAAACTCCACAGATCTGCCTGTCTGCCTCCACTGGTGCACCCATCTTTTTTGTTTTCACATGAGTGTTGGTGATGTGAACTCGGGTCCTCATGCCTGAATGGCAAGCATTTTACCTACTGAGCCATCTCCCTAGCCCTGTTTTGTTGATTGTTCATTTTCTTCCCTGGAGTGTAGCAAGACCTTTGCTTTGATTTCTGCTATACCTCTAAAGCCTCAAGCAGCTTCTGGTGCACTGAAGGCCTAAACAAGCATTTCTGAATCAAGAAGAAGCTATCCTTACAAAGGAGGCAGTGTATCACAGTGGTTAGGTGTCCTTGGGGCCAAATCTTGGCTCCCCAACTCACTATGTGACCTTGGGCAAGGTACATACATAACTGACCTTCACCAAGGAACTGAGTATTAAACATGGTGGGATGTGTATAAAGCTCTCAGAACAGAACCTGGCAGAAATTAAGCACTTGATAAATACTGGCCATTATCAGCAAGGGCCTTGTCTGCTATACTGAGTTCAGACTTTATCCTAAGGCTACACGGAGTCATTGAAGGATTTTAAACAAAGAATAACATAATCAGATATTGTTTTAAAAGATCATTCTAGTTGTGGAGGGAAGAATGAATCCCATCAGGGCAAGACTGGTACCAGGAGGCTGGATAAGAGGCTGCTGTAGATGGACATGACAGATATTGTTAGGATGAGCTAAAGCAGAAGGGGCGGAGAAAGGCCGGCTCGAGATATTATGGGGGAAGAGTAGATGGAACTGTGGGAATCGTTCATTATGAAAAAGGCGGCCAGTGACAGCACTCCAGCTTCTGAATTTATCAGACAAATAATGGTGCCCATCCATGTCAGCCAGCAGGAAAGGATGGAAAAAGACGAGTTATGTTTTGTCAACTATGAGGTGACTCTGGGAAAACTGAGTAAAGAGGACAGTTTTATCCATGCATGTAGTTGTTAAGAGAAAGACTTAAGTTAGAGATAAATTCAAATTTGGTCATCTCTGTCATACTGATTTCTAAAGCCACTGCAAGCTGTCCCAAGGAAAACATCTAAAGAGTGGACTATTTATAAAAAGGTATGCTCTGGAGGGACGACATAGCAGGAGACTAGTCAGAGGTAGCCAGGAGGACTTCTGAGTCTCTGCTTATTAGTCTCTGCAAACCTTGGGTTCTTCCTCTAACCAATAAGAAGAGAAAGGGTCAGATAGCTGCGACCCAAGCAGAAAGCAGCTCTCTCTCTCTTTAAAACATTAGGTTGATTGTGCTTCTCCTTGACTGAGGCATTTTCAGAAGCTTCCTAGGGCTTCCTAAACTCCCACCTAACTCTCCATATTCACCTGTGGCAGCTCCATGTTCTAAGTTCCTAAGGCACTGTTTCCCAGCATTTGCACCCACCACCCACCACCTTCCTGCTAGGTGAGCCACACACATGTCACACGATATGAATAGTCTTTAAGGGTCACCTTCTCTATGAAGTCTTTCATAACCTGTACCCTAGGAAGGATTAGAAACATACCATCTTCAGAGATGGCAGAGAACAAGGAGGGGGAAAAAAAACAAAGCAGAAACTAATGAAATTTCCTTTTGCATTATTTGCAAGTTTCCATCCCTTCAACAACTGAATTATATACCCAGCATCCTTTGCTTTGCCACCAAATGAATTTATCTGTTATACTCTGTTAATAAGTATCTCTAAGACACTGCACACACCAGGCTCTTAACCTGGATGTCCTCCTCAGACCCAAGTCGTAAGAATGGCTGGCAACACTTCACAGTGTAGAGTACTTTCACACACATGACCTCACTTGGCCTTTGCATTAGCAAGGAGAGGAAGCGGAATGGACATGATTGTTCTTACTTCTGGCTGAGAAATATGAAGGGAAGGAGGCTAGGTGGCTTCATTAATGCTGCCTAACTAGTTAGAAGCTGGGCCAGCTCTCAGTCCAGGGCTCAGCTCCCAAACCAGAGGTGGCACTGTGGGCCTATGTTCTTCAAGAAGATGCTCCAGAGTCAGTTATCCTGTTTACAATCAGATTCTGTGGACCAGTCACCTTAAAGGTGGTTCCATTCTCTCAGGGAATCATGGATACAGAATTAGAAGCCTTGTGTATTGGTCAAATGAGGTAAGGCACATGATAGTTATTTGACATCACCATAAAACATTGGTAAGTGGGGGCTAGAGAGATGGCTCAGAGGTTAAGAGCACTGGATGCTCTTGCAGGCGACCTGGGTTTGGTTCCCAGCACCCACACAGCAGCTCACAACCATCTCTAACTCCAGTTCTGGGGAAGTCCAAAGCCCTCTTCTCATCTCCAAGGGTAGTGCACAACACAGGTACATTTATACACATGCAGGCAAAAGCACTAATACAAATAAATAAACGAATAAACAAACCACCAGTAAGTGACAGTTATCTGGTCTACAGCATGACTTAACTTCTCTAGCCAGCTGTGCAAACTGGTGAACTAGGAGAGAGGAAGGCACATCTGTTTCTGCTGCTCTGGGTTTCTGCTTCCTTCTCCACTAGGCTCCTATCGGTTCAAGCTCTTGGCTTCCTGAGCCCAACCTGTCTGCAGTCCCAGGTCCATGCCCATGAGTCATAGCTACCTTGGATGGCAGTTTGACTCATGCTTCCTACCAAGGCTCGATGCAGGACACCAGCGGCATGGGAGAGGTGTACTCTGCTCACATTTCTTTCCTGCAAGCTCAGGGTAAGGACAGGGGATGGGGTGGAAATGGGGGAAGCAAGCACATGGAGGTAAGGTGCCTTAGAGCACCTTTCTTTCCTTTGGTGTGTTTTTGTTCTAACCTCTTAGGTATTTTCAGAATTTTAATTTCTTGGTTAGTATTTCCCCATGGTATATTGCATTTGCTTTTCTACATAAAGCTAGAGAAAGATAGAGACAGACCTCCCTCCCCGCTCCCCACCCCCACACGAGAGATATTTATTGAGCTCAGTAAGAGGTCATCAATCTGATTCATTAGTGATGAGGATTCTAAACTACAGCAGCCTGAGTGATAGATACAACTCAAAACAAGTACTGTTGGGTTTAAAATCCCAAAGAGTAACAATGGTGAGTGTTTGGGGGTGATCTGCCTCACATTTTGGTAAACAGGTTTATGGTTATTTCATGTGTGCAATGACGCTTTAGCAAATAAGTTTTGGGGGTTGGAGGCCTGGCTCACTAGTTAAGAACACTTGCTGTTCTTGTAGAGGGCTCAGGTTCAGTTCCCATCACCTATATCAGGAGGCTCACAATCCCACCTGTAACTCCAGTTCCAGAGAATCTGATGCCCTCTTCTGGTTTCCATGGGTACTTTCATGCACATGGGGCACATACATACACATACACACAAGCACATTGACACATAAAAGGAAAAAAAAAAATCTTTAAAAAAATTTTGTTTTCAGCCGGGTGTGGTGGAGCACTCCTTTAATCCCAGCGCTTGGGAAGCAAAGGCAGGCAGATCTCTGAGTGTTCAAGGTCAGCCTGTGAGTTTCAAGCCAGCTGGGGCTACAGGGAGAACTTGTCTCAAAAAGACCAAAAAATTAAAATTAAAAAAAGTTAAAATTGTTGCCTTCTTCAAGTTTGAGATCTAATCATTTGTAGTTTAGACTGCACTACTGAGAAATATATATATATA